>NW_020664409.1:74651512-74669012 GCF_002925995.2 Terrapene triunguis
GTCCTAGCCTCTTTAATCTCTCCTCATATGGGACCCGTTCCAAACCCTTAATCATTTTAGTTGCCCTTTTCTGAACCTTTTCTAGTGCCAGTATATCTTTTTTGAGATGAGGAGACCACATCTGTACGCAGTATTCGAGATGAGGGCGTACCATCGATTTATATAAGGGCAATAATATATTCTCAGTCTTATTCTCTATCCCCTTTTTAATGATTCCTAACATCCTGTTTGCTTTTTTGACCACCTCTGCACACTGCGTGGACATTTTCAGAGAACTATCCACGATGACTCCAAGATCTTTTTCCTGACTTGTTGTAGCTACTAGGTATATCTACTAGGTATATCTGTTTGGCGAGGTGGAAGCATTTTTTGGTTTGGTCTTTGACTCAGGGAATTCAGCCAATGCTAGCATGTATTCAAGACATTTTGGATTACCTGTTGCATCTTAAGTCCTCAGGTCTCTCTCAGCTCATTGAGGGTCTACCTGGTGCGATCTCAGCACACTGCCATTAGGGTCCTCTGTTTGAGGTCCTAGCCACTTGCTCTCTGTCTCTTCTTTGCCAAAAGACAGCTTTTTTTATTGTCCTAACTTCTGTGAGATTTAGTGAGCTTGTAGGCCTTAATGGTGGACTCTCCCTATATTCAGTTTTTCAAAAACAAGGTGGTCTTGAGGCCACACCCTAAGTTCTTGTCTAAAGTGGGGCATCTAGATCAGAACCAAACTTTGGAAGAGCATTTCTGCTGTCATTATTTAAGCAGATTCTGAGCCCCACCTCCATCGTTTACTGCTTATGAGTCACCTGAGTAGAATACACCTTTTCAAACAGTTGAAGAAGAAAAAAAGTCACCTATCTGTTCTTCAATTGTTGTTCTTCTAGAAGTGGGTGCAGATGTGTATTCCACAACCCAGCCTCTGTCCCCTCTGCACTGAAGTCTCAACTATTGATGTTCAGTGCGATGGAGGAGGGTCGAGGCAGCACTGCCTTTTAAATAGCTATGAGAGGGGCTATGGGGCCAGAGGGCACAAGCACCACCCCAATGGGCAATGTAAAGCAAAATTCTCCGATTTCAGTGCAGTGGGCACGTGCACACCAAGTGGAATATATGTCTGTACCCATGTTTTGCAGAACGACAGTAGGTAGGTAACTGTTTTATTCCCATTGATCTTGGAGTAGTAGGGCAACACCTTTAGTACTAAAATTTCCTTATTTTTTGATTTACTGTTTCCTCACTTGTATACGCCGCTTCTTTAGACAATGCAGTTATCCCAAATGTTCTTTTCTACAATAGTTGAAGTTTAACATGTAAAAAGTAATACAAGTGATGGCAATGAAAGACATTAAGTAGAAAAAACATTTTTTTAAAAGTTATATCTCTTTAGAGTGTTATCCTGCTTTTTTCTTTCTTTCTTTCTTATTTTCATTTTTGAGATATGGAAAGGATTGTTTTAAAATGGACAGTTCTGGAAAGCAAAATGTCTGTAACTGCCTGGGTAAGATCCATATTGTAGGAGTCTGGCCTCTGACAATGTAGCAGCACAGCTGGCAAAAATCATAGAAACCTGTCCTCTAAAGGTGGGAGAGGATTACAGTCTGCAGAAAGCCTTTAAGGACTTGCTGTTTTCTCACTCGATCATAGAAACATTATAGAAGGTGAAGGGAACAAATCTGTCTTAAAACATCTGTCCTTTTTTTGAAAGGAATATTCTGTCCTCTTGAAGTTGCAGATATCAGTGCTGTTCATGTAAGCAAGGCTTGCTAGTGTAGATATTGTCCCATCAGGGCTGATACATGCTGAGGTATGCTTTTACTCCTGCTTCTTGCTTTTGGCAAATATAACCAACCTAGGTGAATCAGTTGGCACTGAGGTTTTAGGGGGACATCCATTTCACGCCCATTTGCTGAATCTCAAGAGATTCCATTATAACAACCAGTGAACATTCAGATTCAGTTGTCTGCTTTTGGAATGGCATACAGGCTGATGTGCTGTGTAGCCAATTCATTAATGGAGCTGGCAGTTAGCAAGATTAATGGTCTTTTTTAGGGCTGTCAAGCGATTAGATTGATCGCACTGTTAAACAATAATAGAATACAATTTATTGAAATATTTTTGGATGTTTTCTACATTTTTAAATATATTGATTTCAATTACAACACAGAATACAAAGTGTACAGTGCTCACTTTATATTTATTTTTGATTACAAATATTTGCACTGTAAAAAACAAAAGAAATGGTATATTTCAATTCACCTAATACAAGAACTTTATAATGAAAGTTGAACTTACAAATGTAGAATTATGTACAAAAAAATAACTGCGTTCAAAAATAAAACAATGTAAAACTTTAGAACCTACAAGTCCACTCAGTCCAACTTCAGCCAATCGCTCAGACAAACAAGTTTGGTTATAATTTGCAGGAGATAATGCTGCCCACATCTTGTTTACAGTGTCACCTGAAAGTGAGAACAAGCATTCGCATGGCACTGTTGTAGCCGGCATCGCAAGATATTTACGTGCCAGATACGCTAAATGTTCCTATGTCCCTTCATGCTTCAACCACCATTCCAGAGGACATGCGTCCATGCTGATGACAGGTTCTGCTCGATAATGATCCAAAACAGAGTGGACTGTTGCATGTTCATTTTCATCATCTGAGTCAGATGCCACCAGCAGAAGGTTGATTTTCATTTTTGGTGGTTCGGGTTCTGTAGTTTCCACATTAGAGTATTGCTCATTTAAGACATCTGAAAGCATTCTCCCCACCTCGTCCCTCTCAGATTTTCAAAGGCACTTCAGATTCTTAAACCTTGGGTCAAGTGCTGTAGCTATCCTTTGAAATCTCACATTGGTACCTTCTTTGCGTTTTGTCAAATCTGCTGTGAAAGTGTTCTTAAAATGAATTTGTGCTGGGTCATCATCCGAGACTGCTATAACATGAAATATATGGCAGAATGCGGGTAAAATAGAACAGGAGACATACAATTCTCCCCCAAGGAGTCCAGTCACAAATTTAATTAATGCATTATTTTTTTAACAAGCATCATCAGCATGGAAGCATGTCCTCTGGCCAAAGCATGAAGGGGCATGTAAATACCTTGCAATGCCAGCTTCAAAAGTGCCATGCGAATGCCTGTTCTCACTTTCAGGTGACGTAAATAAGAAGCAGTCAGCAGTATCTCCTGTAAATGTAAAGAAACTTGTTTGTCTTAGCAATTGGCTGAACAAGAAGTAGGACTGAGTAGACTTGTAGGCTCTAAAGTTTTATGTTGTTTTGTTTTTGAGTGCTATTATGTAACAAAAAAAAATCTACATTTGTAAGTTACACTTTCACCATAAAGAGATTGCACTATAGTACTTGTATGAGGTGAACTGAAAAATACTATTTCTTTTGTTTATTATTTTTACAGTGCAAATATTTGTAACCAAAAATAATATAAAGTGAGCACTGTACACTTTGTATTCTGTGTTGTAATAGAAATCAATATATTTAGAAAAACATCCAAAAATATTTAATAAATTTCAATTGATATTCTATTAACAGTGTGATTAATCGCGATTAATTTTTTTAATCGCAGTTAATTTTTTTGAGCTAATTGCATGAGTTAACGGCGATTAATCAACAGCTCTAGTATTTTTATGTAGCATAACATCAGCTTAATCTCTAGAAGACCAAATATAGATCTGACTATGGAATGTAATGAGTGCCAGGATGTATAGATCCAACATAATAGTAAGCAGCAGAGTAGAAAGTGTTACAGTTTCTAGAGTACTGGTTTGGAATGGAATTTCCAGACAGTAATTTATAATCCTGTATCAAACTCTGAAACTTCAGAAGATTCCCCAAATGAGTGTCACTTCCTATTTATTTGAGCACTACATTGTTTAGCACAGTACAAAACATTGGAAGAAATGATAAAAGAAAATCAAAATACAGTATACAGCATATTTCACACTGCAATTTAAGAAGTTCTAGAGCAGGGGTCCTCAACTTTTTTCTTTCTGAGGCCTTCCCAACATGCTATTAAAAAATCCATGGCCCACCTGTGCCACAACTGTTTTTCTGCATATCCAGTAGATTAAAAGCCAGGGCTAACGTTTGGGGGTAGCACACAGGGCAGTTGCCCGGGGCCCCGTGCCTCAGGCTTCGGCTTCAGCCAAGGGTGGTGGGGCTCAGGCTTCGGCTCTCTGCCCTTGGCCCCAGCGAGTCTAATGCTGACCCCTCTCTGGTTTATTTTGCTGGACCCCCCTGAAATCTTTCGTGGCCCCCGCAGGGGGGCTCCAGACCCCTGGTCAAGAGCCACTGTTCTAGAGAGCTGAATAAGTCACACACTCATCTGTCAGTCCCTTTGAACTTGGGTACTTTTGCTTACTAAAACACCATTTTGTTCTAGGCTTTTATGTTCCTTAATTTTGTGCAGTGCTTAGGTACCACAAATATATACATTTAATATTGCTGCCAATTCTTGTGATTTTATCAGAAGTCATAAGGTATTTGGTGTTTCTCTGATGGCCTCAGCTCCTAGAATCATGTGACTAAGTAAGAATCTTAGTTTTCATTTAAAAGGAAGTTTATAACCCTCATGAATGTGGAATAAAGCTGGAAAATGTGAACCCTAAAGGCTCAATCACAGGAAAGTAAATAAAAAAAAAACCTAAAAGCTGTTCGGTTTCTTTTAATCTTATTTATATAAAAAATTGGTATGCTTGTGGTTGGCAATCCTGTAAATTATATAAAATCTTAATATAGCTAGGTCTTTGGGGGTGGTTCACACTTTCAACTGTATGTGGATATTTTATATAACAAGCACTAGTAAAATAAAGATGTTAAACAAGAATCTGAACAAATGAACATCCCTTTTAAGCAATGAATTTCTAGCACCTGAAAGCTGGTGAGAGCATTAAGCGAAAGTCTTCACTGAAGAGCTATTATGTGTTCAGTGAAGGAACCTTTTTATTATAGTCATATATCTTCTTAAGGGTACTTAAGAGCAGTGCAGGCTTTAATTTAGGTTCTGAGGTTTTGGCTGCAGGTTTGAGAGATAGAGCTTCTTGATGCTAAATGTACAAGTTCAAGTTTTCTTTTTCTTGAGTGGGTCCTACATGTGAACAAATGTGGCCAAACAAGATAGGAAGATAAAAGGCAGCTTTTAGCTATATGTCATTGATTCTTATAAGATAGACTGACTTTCTTCTGTGCAGAGAAAGCTGTTTAATCTTTCACAAGATGGATTAGGTTTCTCTTCTTAAAGAATGGATCAAGAAGTGGCATGAATGTGCACACACTAATGGATCATCAGTGTACTTGTACATTTCAGACCAAAGGGAAAGGTGCCAAGAAACTCCTTACTGTTATGGAGTAGTTGGTAATGTTGTGCCTCTTGGAGATTGAATGTGAACAGTAGTCTGCTTGGCATCACTATTTCATTGAGTGAAGTGGAAGAATTTAGCAGGATATAGTCCATTACAGCAATACTTTATTAAAAGAATCGAAGTATTTGGACCAGTAAGGACTTGAATAATTGCTTTTAGGTAGAGACCAGGGGTGAAATTCTGGTCCCACTGAAGTGGAGGAGAGTTTACCAGTGACTTCAAGAGAGCCACAATTTAACTTCTGGTCCTTCTTAAATGTCTAATAGTTTCTTTTGTCCACAAAATTGATTTACCTGATGCAGACGGGGGTCTGTTTTTTGTTCTCTTTGGTCATTTGATTTTTTTTTTTTTAATTATTTTGAAGGGGAGTTGCCTTTAAAATTTAGTTTCAAGCACTGCTAGAACAGCTTCTGCATGCTTCTTAAAGGAAAATGTCTTGTGTTTTTATGTACTACTGACAAAAGATGAAAAAGTAAGAAGTACAGTATCCTATTTGCTATCCTTTCTCTATGTAGTTTTACTGTATCTTTTAATTAAGTAAATGTCTGTTTACATTCTTGATGTAAAACCTCTCCATCTCCATGGACTGTTGGAGATTTGAAGCTTTATGGGACCAGTGCAGACATTCCCCTATCAGAGGGAGAAAACCAAACATGCTCAGTAGCGGCCCTTCTCGCCAACTGAGGAGTGGTATTGGTGGATTCCTTTCATTGTTCTTTCTTGGGAGAAGAGTGAACACAGTGTCTGTTATAGACAGTATAGTCTTTGTACATGAATCCAAAAATGCACCCTACAGTTCATAGTTTGCTAGACTGTTCATTATTGCCTCAAAACCTGTGTTAACACACTTCAGTACAGTTGGGTTATCTAGCTCAGCATGGAAAGTCTAGTTCTTTCATTGCCATTTTAGGGCAGATTATGAAATTACAAGAGGGTAATGTTGCCTTGACAGAATTATGAAGACAAGTTGGGTAATTTCAGCTGGTATTGAATGCAGCTCCTCACCTATTTACCAGTACTTCCTGCAGGAAGCACATTACGCCTGCGCTGCAGAGATTCTACTGGCTTCCATTTCATGCAAGTCAGGGTGTTGGCATTGATCTATAAAGCTCTCTTTATTGTTTGTATTCTGTGTATCTCAGAAAGATCCTCTCCTCTTGGTTTTTAACCCAGAGGTTGTGATGACATGCTCAAGATGACAAGCTCTAGAAATAATCATTTGGGGGCTGGGAAGATGAAGTTCACAGTGGAAATTGCCCAGACTCTTTTGGTCTGATACAGGTTTTGACCTTCACAGCATGTTGCAAACCCTGTTCCTTTATTCTACGCTTTTTTCAGGGCTGATAAGGATGAGTAGATTCAGATTAGGTGAAACTTGAC
Source organism: Terrapene triunguis (assembly GCF_002925995.2). Taxonomy (NCBI): domain Eukaryota; kingdom Metazoa; phylum Chordata; order Testudines; family Emydidae; genus Terrapene; species Terrapene triunguis. The sequence continues at coordinate 74,658,263 of NW_020664409.1, forward strand.
TTTTGTTTTGTATGGGGTTTTTAAAGACTGCATTGTGTGTACATCTGGAGTGTCAGGTTAGGTATGTTTTATAAATCAAAATGTATAAAGAAGCTGTGTGCATGGAAGGAAATTTAATAGTCTCAGTCATTGATATCTGGTTTGTAAAAAGATAATAGGGTGACTGACAATCAGCAAGAAAATGTGTTTTAAAGAAAATTTAAATTGAAGTTTCCTAGGTAAGAAGAGAGCTGTCTAATAAATAAATAAATTACTATGGAAGTGTTTAGACTGTAGTCAGATATACAAATCATAAAAAAAAATGTATTGCCAAAAAGGGACATATTTTAGGAAGTTTGTGCTTTTGTGCTTATAAATCTGAACATTCAGAATTAGGAGGAGCAGAAACGGTCTCTTTACCACTAACTGAATTTAACAGCCTCGTCTCTCCTTGAAAAAGCTTCATAACAAATTTTTAAATAAACTTCCAATCACCTTGGGCAGTCAGAAAAAAATCATCCTTAAAATAGAAAAAAAATGTAAATGATCATTTGAAAGCATATAGAAATTTCACTAAAATAAGGGGGATAATGCAGATAACATTTAAACAAAACCTGAGTGAAGTTCAGGAAGAACAGAATCTGAAAGGGAATCTTCAGAAGTTCTGTTTTCGTACTGTATAGTTTTTTATCACGTTCATCGCCCTACTTAGCCCAATCAAATTATTTTTCTCAATTGAATTGCTTAAAAGTGGCTGTATGTCATAAAAATGAAAAATGTGTGTTTCTCTCCCTGATCAACTACAGAAAGTTTTGACAAGAAAAAGAACTATTGCCCTTCTGCCTGAAGAGAAAATATCCTGATTGACAAGTCAAAGATTTACTGTGCATCTGAATAGACTTTGCAAGATCACGAATATTGTATATTTTGTCATAATTTTAAGGTGTCTTTATGACTCCAGATTACCTTCATGCTCCTTTTCTTACTGGTTACCTTCCAATTTGTGCTTAATATGGGTTTTCGAAAGATGGGATGAGTCAGATGGAGGGGCCCATGCGTTATTTAAAATGCGTTCTGAAAAACTTCAGAACACAGAATAGCGTTTCAAACTTCTAACCCAATTCTTTCTAATGCAAAAAGGGTATCCGCAGATGCCTATCGCTATGGAATGTAAGTGCTTCATGTGCACCAAGTCCTTCAACTTTTTCTGGTAGCTCTGATGTTCTCACAATTATTCTTCATAGAGTTCTATTTAACAATGAATTGATAAAGACTCCACTAACGGACTTCATACTTCGCTCTGGTCATGCATCCAGTCTCTTGTGAAATCTTCAACATTATCCACCCTCTTTTCTAAAGCATCAGTTTTAGATGAGTGAGGGTGATTCAAGGTCATGATTACAGAAAGTTTTGCATTAAGCAGGGTGTTTGATATCCTCTTCAGGGAGGTTTGAAGAGGGGATAGATGTGCTTTTTCTGCTGAGCAAACAGCATCTCAAATAGCTGCAACCAATGGAGATTGAGGTAGATGACCAGAACTAAGAGTCCTTCCTTTTTCATATCCTCTGCTTTAGGAATCTCCACTGTATGAGAACCTGAGACTCCTTTAGACTCCTTCTCATCTCTGTTGGTTTCTTTAGGAAGACCAGTAAACCAGTAGTTGCTCAGGCATCTATAAACTCTCCTCCCTCCCTCCTCCCCTCATGCACACACTCGTACTGTTGTGACATCATACAAAATCTCCCCTCACCCCCAACCATCACCTCACCGATATTCTGATAACATCTCTATGTAATCTTTCCAGTCCTTAGTGAGCATACTGTTATTGTAAGCCAATCAGTCTCATTTAATTTTTCATAGTTCTTTCTGGACACACTTCTGAGGAGAAAACTTATTTTTATTATTCTGAGAGAACCTCAGTTTCAACAAGTTAATAAGAAATTCTAAGGTACCAGTGCCTATCCAGCTGTCTCATGAGCTATAAATTGTATATACCCCTTATGGTAGTTTCTCACCAAGTTCCCATGAGCTTTTGAAGATTTAATTATAAACTGACTAAAATCGATGTCTTTGATAACTGGTGACCTATTTTAAATTGACACCTTTGTGAAGAATATTTTTTGGTATAAGAATGGCATCTGAAAAAGCTCTTGTTTCTGCAGCCTTTTAAAAGGATGTTTAATAATGTCTGATGCAATCAGTACTTGACCCTTTGTCTTATAGCAAAGTATTTGGGCTTATTGCTGTGCCTAAATTGGATTTGTGTTTATGAATGTACAATGTTCAGTATCACTTGGATCAAACAATATTTTACATGTGTAATCAGCTGCAAATTATATATGCAAATTTTTATAGAAGTCATCAAAAGAATAATTGCACTCCAAGATGCAAAATTAAATGTTGCATTGTTGTCCTACAATTTTCATATTCACCTACATGGTATCTTTCAGTAAAGAACAAACCAGAAAAACCTACCCTTTTTGAAGCCGTGTTTTCTGTCTGCAAATTTACTTTGCTTGCTGCTGTCTGAGCTGCCCTATCTTCTCTCACCTATGGCCTGATCCATGAATTAGTCATGTACGTCAGTGATATTGTGTCACCTGCTACTTAGCAAGTATGGAAGCTTTGTTTCCTGGGATGTTGTCAGATATGTCAGTTGTACCATAAATATAAGAGCCAGTCTCTTAATTTTATAAACTTGAAGGTTGTTTCTCTGTGTTTTCAAACTTACAGGACCAAATCATGTGGTATAAATGAGTGCAGCTCTCTTGACGGCAGTGGAACTGCACTGATTTACTGAGGATCTGGACCTTCATTTTTAATGTCTTTCATGTGTACTTGGGGCCAAAATTCTGGAATCTCTCCTTCTGCCAGGAAGGCATAGTCTCAGCTTTGTGTGGCCACTACTCATGTCCCAGTGCATATTAGCTAGGAGAGGGAACTGGCTGTCTGATAATAGGCAGGTCTACCCCTTCTTCTTGCTACCCTCCTTCTACACTTCCCATCTTACCGCTGGGTGGAGAATTTGAGGGAGGCACCACAACCTTCACATGTCTATCAAACCTATCTACTGGAGCAGCAGCCTGGGGACTCACCCAGAGTGAATGGTGGCTTAGGGGATTGGGAATGGCTTTTCACCTCTGGCTCCCCAGCTGAAACCATTCTAGGGTGGTAAAGTAACTACCATCTAATGGCTGTTTGGCTTCCGTGAAATGAGTTGGTGGTTCAGTCCAGCATGAAGTAGACTGGTGTCCACAGTACAGTTGCCTCATTGTTGACTGTCTCAACAGAGAACCTGTGGGTTGAGTGGACATAGAAATGGAATGATCATCTTATCCCTCCAGGTGAAGACAGAGGCGCATTAGCAGAGAGTGTGGGGAAGCTTTCACTGTCATTGAACCCTTTGTGCCCATATCATGGATAAGCAGAGAATTTCAGCCCTGAGGGCTGTCAGCCTAGCATTCTTCATGTTCTCTACACTAACACTGCTGCAAAAGAATGGCGTACTCATCCGAAATCTGGCTAAAGCTACTGCTTATTTAGAGCGGACAGAGTCCAGACTCTTTACCTCATCAGTGTTTATAACCTCACCTTTTTTCTTTCTCTACCCACAGAGTCATTGGTTTCCTTGAAGCTTTTGTGTGCATAAAGTTTGGTCAAGAGCTCTTCTCCAAAACACAAATATTGTATGTTGTGTTTTGGCTTCTTTGTGTGGTAAGTGAAACTTCTCGCTCATGAAACAGTGCCCAGCAATGCCTTGAGGCCTCGATCCTGCAAACCTTATGTACCTGAGTAGTGTGTACATATACAAGAACTCCTGCTGAATTCAGTAAGTAAGGACTTCTTAACCCAGTAAGAGTTGCAGATGTGAGCCCTAATACTCTGAAAATTGTTAATGGTACAATGAATTTGTAAATACTCTTTCTTTAATAAACAAATTGGATTTACTAATAATTCTCAGAAACAAAGGGTCAAACTCTCTCAAATGGAGTAGCTGCATTGACTCAGTGCAATTAAACCAGTAGAAATCTTGTCCCAAAGTTCTGTAAACATTTTTATGTTGTTTTTTCCACCCTTTTGTAGGCTGTTACGACTTTCCTGTGTTTATATGGAATGGTTTGGTATGCGGAGTACTCTGGCCACCGAGAAAAGGTACTTTGGTGGGGACTCAATTTTTATTTTAAGCCAAAATTAAACTGCAACACAGCCACATTGTTATACATTCTTGTAAAGAGAATTCTGACATAGGAATCAACGGTGTGAACCAGAGTCCTTTGAAGTGAGTTGGAAACGCTTCCATTGAAGTCAGTTGGCTTTGGAGTGGGCCCAAAGTGTGGTGTTGTCTTCAAGGAGCTCTGTAATCCTAGCTGTACGAAATAGGGCTAAAACTTTATCAAAGACTGGAATAATAAATAACGAATGTCTCCACTGTCTACGTGAAAAGACAAGAAGAATATGAAAAATATTGAGAAAAGCTTTGTTAAAAGACAGACCACCTCGGAGCTGTTGCTTTATTGCCATTTTACGGTCCTGTGTTGTATCAGCTATTTGTGCTTGATAATGAGATTGGGAAAGACCTTTACTTCCATTAGCATTTTTGTCAGAATTCTTGCTGCAGCTTTAATGCTACAAGTCCTAACCAAAAATGTAGTGGAAAGGAGAAGTGGAGATTGACTCAGCCTCCAAATGACGTGTGTCCTCCTTGTCTTTACAGACCTTGTCGGAAAGCGAGGACAGCACATACAGCCCAGATGCCTCATGGCTTCATTCTAAATTCACTAAAGGTACTGCTGCTTTGCATGCACGTTCTGAGTGTCGTATCAGTGGGAATACAGCTCAGTCCTAACAAATGTATCTTGAGAAACCTACAGTATAGGTTATTTGATCTACTTTCTGACCCGCGCAATTCAAGTGCATATAGAAATAAGCTGCAAAGCCACTTTTATTTTTCCCCACTGATTTTCTTTCCATTCATTAGAATGTGATTTAATTTTTAATGGAACAAATGGCTCCTCGGCCTGTTACTGTTCCATTCCTTCCTGACAGTGAATGTTTGAGATTGGAGAATTTCACAACTTTGTTGGGCAGGTTTTCTCGCTGAACATCCCCTGTATGGCTTCAAGTGAACAATGTGAGATGTGCTTTTATGCCTGCTTGTTAGTGAGCAGGCAGGAATGTGCCCAGGAGCTTATGTTCCTACTGACACTTACTAATGGCTTGACTACATGAACATTTAGTTCATGGCAAGTTGGGGTGCCAATCTACCCTGCACTAGCCTGCCACAGACTAGCTGTCCATGTGGACCCTACTGATGTGCGTTTTGTTTCAAAGAGAACTAGATCAAAGTATATTAGTTGATTAACGAGCTTAATGCAGTTCAGCAGGGTCCACACAGACAGTCAGTCAGCCACTTTTTATTGCAATGAAAGTCAAGTAGGCAGCCTGTTTTCTCCTTCTCACACTTTAGTGAGGACCTTCCTGTGGAAAAAGGACAAGATTAGCATCTGGAAACTACCATTCAGAGGTTACACTCCAGGTGTATTTACATCATTAAAACAATATTTTCTTTTCATTGTAACTTTCTAGAGTCCTGACACTTGAAGCACTTACACATGTTTTTCTTCAGTTGCATGCACAGATTTCCTAGGTTGCCTGTATTGATTTCTTTTTGGTTTGTTATTTAAAGAAGCATATTAGATTGATTTCTTTAAAAAAATACATCCATTAAAATAGATTTTTCAAGCATAGAAAAAGAAAATACTCTAATTGTTGGTCTAAAAACATTAACAGTGTCCCCTGACTTCATCAGAGTTATCTGCTCAATGGCAAATTTTCTGCTGAAGTGTGCAAGAGGTTAATGCCAGTGTATATTCATCATCATCAGACCTCTCCACCTGCACAGGCCCAATGTGTGTGACAAAGATGCAAAATGAGAGATACTAAGCAATTATTCATGCAGGAAACTTGGTGATGGGATTCATTCCATAATTCTCTTCAACCTCAGTTTCACGGTTCTTAATTTCTAATGTAAATAATTGTCAACAGTATGAGGGAGATGTCACTCATTTTAATCCACATTCAAATTTGCCATCAGTTTAAATGAGGGACACTTCAGCATCACATTTTAATTTGTTAAATTTTTGAAGTTGCCTGGAGAGAGGTTTTCTTGCAGAAGCTGACAGAATAAATGTTTTAATTTGGCCACTAGATGGAGTGCTAGTATCAAACAAATAGTTTCAGCCTGCAATAATTACAGTAGTTTAAACATTACATATCTAGGAAACCTTAAAAATTAAAACAGTGAAGAATTGCTTTCAACAGTCAGCTCCAAATCTTAAATGTATTTTGATTTCTTTGTAGGTACTGAAGATAGTCCACCAAAACATTCAGGCAACATTGAGAGCCATTCATCTAGAAGAAGGAATCGTCATTCCAAAACAAAAGTAACCAATGGAATTGGCAAGAAATAAGATCAGTCTCTAAAGATGTTCCAGAGTATGCCTAGATATGAGAAGGAAAACTGGACCTGGTTCTGAATTCCCTATTAGAAGGTTAATAAGAAAACAGGTGGAAGATGAGGGAAAATGTTTGCAGCAACCGAAGGGTCTAATACCTTTTAAAATGTAGCCATCAGTGTATTGCAGATCATTGTCTGTTGCCATGTGCCATTCACTGACTTAAATCTAATTTCTTCAGCACTTGGCATTCAGAAACAAGTAGTAGTATGTTGAAAGGAAAAATAGTTTGCTCTTGGCAGGTATGTGAAGGTGTATGTTCAGGTATCCCGATTTGCATTTTTAATATCTTTGTTAGTTGAGAACATTAACCCAAAGGCTAATGGACAATGACCAGACGTTTTGGGGTTTTTTGTTTGATTTGGGGGAGGGGAACACCATGGGATTGGTTGGTTGTTTTTGTGTCTTTGTTTTGATTAGTTTCTTTGTTTTGAAACATACGCAATCTTTGATTAAAAGCAGCTCTGTCCTTCATTCTCAATCAGATAACTAAACTTTTCCATACTAATGGTTCCTTTTATTTTAAGTATTTTTTAAAAATTCCATATTTTTATCCAATTGCTCATTTTTATTTAATGACACTCTCTCCACTCGGTGGCAGGATTTTACCAACTGGGGAATGTGTCCAGGTTTCTTATAAAGGTTGCAGAGTTAATTTCAAATGTTTCCTCGTTTCTGATTCTGTTCCCTATCCTGTTTGTTAAAGCCTAATTCCAATGCATATATGAAACTTGTTACACAGTAGTGAGGGCTATAACTGTTGACCCCAGGGGCAGATGATGTATTGTTCAGTTTACTCCCCCCCTTCCCATCCCCATTTACTGCTGTGTATTAGCTGCACGTAGTGTTATGTGTACAGTACTAGTAGGTATTACTCTTTCAGTTGTGTCATACTTTGTAAAATACTTGCCCTTTGCTTTGCCTAAAGTTTTAAATAAGATTCACGTTAAAGGCAGCTTGAAGGCTTTTGGTACTGCCCAGTCTGGTGATAAGGCAGCTTCTTCACGAAGTACTGTAGCTCACTTTTTTGTAAGTTTACAATCATTCGTAAAGACTCACTGTGTTGCTGAGAGTAGAAGGGTTCACACAATATTATTGTGTTTATACAGTGTTTTCCTATTTCCTAACATGCTATCAAATAGCAAACAAACCACATGTTTGAAACATCCATACTAATTATGATCTCAAAGTGGGCGATTCCCTCAAACTGCAGCTAGCATAACGATTATTCTTTAAGTAAACCTGCGAGATCAGTCAGTTCCTGTACTAAGTTAGCAGATTTTTTTTTTTTTTTTGGTGCCAACTGGGTTGTGGGGCCTATAACCCTAGAGAGCTCAGCAAAGCAGACAGGTTAAGACAAATAAATAACATCCATGAGTCACTAGTCCTTGTAATAATTAAGATTTAATTTCTGAGAAATGTTACTGTGATTTGCCACAGGTTATGTACTATAAAATGCTGTAAAGACTTTATCATACAAGTGTATGACACTGTAAATAGGAAAACCATTCTGTGTATTCCATGACGACTCATGTGCCACAGATTATCAAAATTTTGAATGCACTTATTATGCTGCTGCCTAACTCGTTGGAAGCCCTTTTAATTTTCTTCAGTCCAACACAAATGTACAACTTAAGAACTAAATTGTATTGAAAGCTGCTATATCATTTTTCTGCAACTATGTTGAATTTTACAGGAAAAAGGTCTGGAAGACTTTTTTGGATTTTTCTACAAATATTCAGTTTTCATTTATATTACCAATGCTGTAGTCTGTGGCATCTCCATTTGTTCTTAGTATGCTGCTTATTGTTGAATGTATTTGCAAGTTTCTTTGGCTATTCGAATTTGTTACTTTTATATTTCACTTGTTTATAATTCAGTCACTGCAAGGCTGAGGATGGCATTGTGAATTGTTTTTCCCATTGATTCAATACCAAAGCAAGAAGTTGAAGTTTAACATCGTATTTACATTTTGTATTTCAGATGTATAATTTTTATTTTAAAGGACACAGTTTTTCAAAAGTGAGAGCCTGTTTTGTACTTGCAAAATATGTGCACACTCGCATTGTACATATAAAACACCCTGGCTTGTGAAAACTGGGGCTTATGTATACAGTTATCCATTTCCCACACACTGTGGGTATATGCAAATGTTTTGCAAGTGCAGAACTGGTACTCGCATTTGTGAATTGGACCCTAAAAATTTAAAAAAGGAAATATGAAGAAAGTTAAAGGTTCATCTGTTGAAGGTTCTGACTTCTGAATTCTGTTACACTAGCACACAGGTCAGACCAGTAAAACATAGGTCAGGACCTTCAACTCATAATGCCTATGGAAAAGGAATGTCCAGAAAAAACATCTTTCACGTGTTTCCCCTAGTGTTTTTTTGTTTTTACCTTTTTGAAAATTAAAGGGAGAGTGGGGGAGTCAGGGGGAAGCTAAGTAGAGTCTTTTAGGCAGTTTGAAAAATGGCACTTTCTGCACTCCGCCAGCAATCCTGGCTGCGATTGACAAGTGTTCTGACAATTCATCCACTGCCTGACAAGTGCTATTTCCACTCCATTTTCCATGGCAATGGGCCTTGCATTGGCATAAATAGGATGGTGCTTTTGATCACTGCTATAAATCTGAAGTAATTATCATATCCCCCCTTATCGCTGTACTCCACATACAATTCATGTGCAATGGCCAGTGAGAATGATTAATAACTTGAGCTGTTACATTAACTAATTTCCTTGTATCAAGAATTCTGCTGCTTGAATAGTCATTGTTACTGTTACAAATGCACTGTCCCTTTTTTACCCATTCTTTGTCCTTCCAGGTCTTCTCATCTTACCTTCCTTTTATTCTCTTCTCTCTCCTATTATTCTGTCCTCCAGTTTTAAAACAAGCTATTCCCTGCCATTGAAAGGACTGAATTTGCCCTCCAGAGACGTTACTTAACGTTAGTCATTGAAGGGGGGCTAATTCAGTCCAGCATGGCATAAGCAGAGGATAGTGGCAACACTTTACAACGCTGAGTGGATTTAATAGCAATAGACAGTTTTCAGGATGGGGAATGCTGAGAGGGTATACAGTGAACCGGAAGCCACCAAAAGTGAACCTCACTACCAGCTGCCAGTATTAAAGCTGGATGGAGAGCTGTGTACATGAAACACAGTATCTAATAAAATACATGGAGGAGCTTGATTTCTGTTGTTCTTTTGTTACTCGGCTGTGAAGAAAATAGTTTGCTGTTTCATCTATTAAAGCCTTGGTATTTACTACATTATCACAAGATGACACACCAATTACCATGTGTTTAACATTGTTTTCAATAGAATTGCTCTGTACTGTTTGCGAAGTATCGTATTTTGCAGTAACTCAGTAAAACAAACCATGTCAACAATATGTGTTTGTCATCTATATACAACAGGGCACAGCAGGTGATCACTTGTTAGAAGCTGTTAATTTTTATACTACTAATTGCAAACTGACGCATTCATCCACTTCCATCATAGAACCGAGGCTATAACACTCTTAGGTCTCACTGCAATCTGCTACTTGAGAGGAGAGCAGACTTTTAAAATACATCAGTAATATCACAGCTTTCTCTTGTTTCTGACACTACTTCTCAGGTTTCTAGCAGGCAGAATACCTCTGTTCTAGTAAACCTAGCTATTCGTTTTGCATTTTGGATATATTACTTTATTATTGCAGACCACATAGATATGGAAGAAGTGAGTTGTCACAAAGTAGCTTTGATTGCAGACCTAAGGTGAACAGAAAGGTTTCTCATGGAGGAACAGGAAGACACGGGTTACTAGCAGGTGGGTTTACGCTCATGCCTCCATCAGTGAAATACAATAGCAACATTTGGATAACAGGAATACTTAGACTTAGTTTTCACAGCCAATGTAGTTGCTGCAGCAGCACTATTCTTATACCGTATAAAAACGGAGTGTTAAACATGATTTTTATTTGCTATTGAAATATGCTAAAAACACCAGGCAGCACAGTGTCTAGACACTGCAGGCACAAATTGAGGCCTATGTTCTGTCATGAGAAGCTTTCTGAAAGACGTACTCATAATGCTGATACTCATTGTCTGCAAAAGCATGGCCTGTTTTACATGTGAGATACAGGACTTGTAATTTACAACCAGCCATGTGCACTGCTGCCTCTGGATAGTGAATGCAAACAGTATGTGCAGCACTGTGTGTATCTTTTCTCAGGAACAGGAGAGGTTTTCAATGCTAAAAAGTAAATGTGAAAAG
>NW_020664409.1:74674012-74745042 GCF_002925995.2 Terrapene triunguis
TTGGACAATTTTGTATTTTTATGTCTGATTTTGTAAGCAAGTAGTTTTTAAGTGATGTGAAACTTTGGGGTAGGCAAAACAAATCAGACTGCTGAAAGGGGTACAGTAGTCTTGAAAGGTTGAACGCCACTGGCACAGATGATCTATTTTGGGGGCATGTGAGGAGGAGATTGGAGGGTGAGGCATGTGTGCAACCACAACACAATGCTTTTCCTCTCTTTTACTCCATCTTTGTATGTCTCTTAGAGATTATGCTCTGCAGCCAGTTTCAATTGCCCCCAAATACCCCATCAATCTTGGTATTCCACTTTTTAAACGTGTATAAGACCCCATACTTTATATAGTACATACATCAAAATGTGATCCTACAAAACAGTATGTAATTAAATGTATAGTCCTTTTCCAGGCAATGTCATTGTGAATAATGAAATTGCTTTTTAATGCAATAAAGTGCACTTCTATCCCCACCTTCCATCTGAGGATCTTGAAGCATTTTGCCCCAAAACAAATTAATTAGGCCTCACAACCACCCTTGCAATGTTGGTGAGTAATCTCATGTTCTAGATTGGAAAGTAGGACTAAGGTAGGAAAGGAAGCTGGAAGCAGAGCCCGGAATAGAATCCAAGGCCCCCGTGTCCCAGGCTTTAACCACACGGCCATCTTGGGATTTGTTTTTTATCCCTTTTAAAGTAAACAAAAGAGTACGGTCCACTTCTATTTAATACTAAAATAAAAACAGCTCACAATACAACAAGGGAAGGAGGGAGAGAGGTGCTCACCACATTACAGCCTCATTATATTCTCTGTATTTTGCACAGTTCTGTCAATAAGCTTCCATGTGCACTTAATGATTAGTACTTTTATAAAGGTACCTGGTCAGCTTAGATCTGGGGAGGGAAGAAGAGAGAATGTCAGACTCCATTTTAAGCTCCTTTCTTCTAGCTAGAACAGGGTTAGTCCTGTCTTCTTGCCTTTTCAGAGTGATTTGCAATTTTTCATTCCTGTAAAGCGTATCAGACCTTTGTGGCTCTGAATAAATGTAGGAGTTCTAAATGCTTTAATGAGAGAAACCATGGAACTGGGATGCTTGGACTTCCCTTGATTCTAAGCAATCAGACCACAAGGATGTGAAGATTGTATCCGCATTCTTGAGTTTTTCACAGCTCAATCTTTCTAAAGGCTACTGACTGTAAATCAATGCTACAGAATTAATGTCATCTGGAGTGTGGTGGTAGGATTCTTACAATGCTTTTGAGTCTGAATCTACTTCATATAGAAATCTTATCTCTTTTTATGTGTAATATCCATTATGAATCCCAAATACCTGAAAAATAGTACTTTGGAACGGGGTTTTTTTTTACACACAGTTTTTCAGTCTCCTGAGATCCTTGCTGCTTACTTAGATGCCTGCATGAATAGACTTCCTGTCCTGCAAACTTTTCATTTGTATTTTATTATTATTTGTATTACTGTAGGGCCTAGAAGTCTTAGTCATGGACCAGGAGCCCATTGTGCAAGGCACTGCACAAACCCAGAACAAAAAACCTGTCCCTGCCCCAAAGAGCTTATCATTGGAGTATAAAACAAGACATGACAGCTGGATACAGACAGTTTGGGAGAGGGGACAAAGGAAACAATGAGACAATAATAGAACTTCACTCAGGCACAACCTCCGCAGAAATGCTCAGACCCTCAGTTCTTGGGGTCTGAGTTAATTCAAGGCTCCTCTCCTCTGGAACTTCCATTTGTCACCAGTTTGGCAGAGCCACAATCACCCTGCTCCCATTTGTCTCTTGACTGACTGCAGCTTCCTCCCTGCTAGGAACCTTGCTCTTGCTTTGGACCTGCCTGGTGATCTCTGCTAGCTCTGTTATTTTTACCTGCTTGACTCTCTGACTTCATTCCTCACCCTAACTTCACAGAGCCTTTCTGAGAGAAGACACCCTGCTTAGGTGAGCCAACAAGGCCCCAACTCGCTTCTCCTATGTCTCTTTCCTGCAGCTTGGATCCCAATCTCAGCAGAGCCTGATATTCCCTTCCAGCCAATTTTTTTTTCCATTTCATATTACCATAGCACCTAGGAGCCTTAGTCACAGACCAGGACCTCATTGTGCTAGGCTCTGTGCAAACAGAACAAAAAGACAGTCACTGCCATCATGTTTCTTGGGGTTTGTGGTTTGTTTTTGTTGTTGGGTTTTTTGGCTGTGGTACCATGACTCCTTGGCCCATGTTACGACAGCACTTCCAAAGCAACTATTAACTTGGTAAATACAGTCCCCACAAATAATGTGGAGCACTGGAACTGATTTTGCCACTCCTCAGCAGCCATTGTAACCTGAGTCCTCAAAGCTGAGGACACGCTGGATTCTGGCCATTGCGTTTTTAAAATGGCATGAATTATTCCCCTTTTACAACTAACTCCATCGGGTTGCAGAGACATGCCTCTTGTTTGCAGAATTATGTTTGGCTTTATATGCATGGGCACACATTTTCTTCTAGTATCTGTTTACAGGAAACTATGCATCTGTCTGCAGTCTGGCCACAGTCCTGCCCCCATCATAAATACAAATAATTTAAGACCCTTCATGTTTCTTGTCTTTGTATTTTTTTTAAATCAATCAGCTGATCTGACCTCATGTGCACCATATGATTTTTCCTGGTGTCTTCCATTTACCTAACAGTACAGCTAGGTTAAGTGAGGGGAAAGAAAAAACAAATGACTCTCTACAAGGTCAAACAGTTTGAGAGTATTTTTTTTCCTTCCATGACCTCATAAAAATTCTTCAATTTTTTCCCCCTTTCACTGTCAGAAGCTGGGACTGGATGATGGGGTGGATCACTCGATAAATTGCCCTGTTCTATTCATTCCCTCTGAAGCATCTGGCACCAGCCACTGTCAGAAGACAGGATGCTGGGCTAGGTGAACCAGTGGTCTGACCCAGTGTGGCCATTCTTATGTTCTCTGAAGCACTGCGGTGTGGTTTGTCTGCTGGGATCATTTGGGTGTATCTCATCTGTCAACTCCCTGCCATTGCAGGGGCCTCAGGCATTGGTGGCACCTTAGGTCCCTCTTGTTCTCTACCTGTGGCACAGTTTAGTGTCCTGAGAACTGAAATGCTTTGGTCTAACTAAAGTCTTTGTACTTAGTATAGGGTTATCTGATCTGAGTGAAATGTAATGGCCTGTGACACATAGGACGTCAGACTAGATTATGTGATGGTCCCTTCTGGCCTTCAACTCTAAGCGCTATTTAATATGAATTATGACTGGGTTGAAGAAGGTGAATGGGAAGGTGTGGGTTCCACAAGACAAGCTGTCTTCATTAAGTCACTGTTTGAGATCTCCTGCTTTAGAGCAATGAAGACATCAATTCTTCATTAAATGACACACGAGTCTTCCAATGAAGGTGGCATTCTCTTTGTAGGGGCTGCCGAAGGGATTACCCAGGGTGCTCTTACTCTGTCCCTGCCCCTAATTTGGGGTGTGCAAAGAGTCAGCAGTGGGGAAGGCAAATAAAAATCAGTTCCTGCACATACTTTCCATACTGCGGAGGCTTCATCAGTGGCCCTGACCGCTGTTCCCCCAGGAAAGCCAAAGCAACGAAGAATTTATTTTTTAGGAGGTCGCGTCCCATGCAGCTGCCATGTTCTAAACCTTAGATTTGTGTATGTCCCAGAGAGGCTTATAGGGAGGGATACATTGATTGTAAATTAACTCAATGTTAGGGTTACCATCCGTCCAGGTTTCCCCGGACATGTCCGGCTTTTTCAGCTTTAAATGGCCGTCCGGGGGGGATTTCTAATACAGTAGAAATGTCCGGGATTTCCCCCTTCCCCTCATGCAGAGTGTGGCGCGGCTGATTGGACAGCTGGGCCTGATTGAAAGCCGCTCGCAGCCACTGGGGACTCTAACAACCAGAGTCCCTCCTCCTCCCCCGCTCCCTCCTCCCCCGCAGAGCAGCGTAGTGTTTGGCTCCACCTGGAGCCCGCAGCTCTCCCTCTGCCGGGTGAGCGGGGGAGCAGGGCAGGCAGAGGGGGTGTGTGGAGGGGAGGGTGCAGAGGCTGCAGGGGCAGGGCAGGTGGGGGGGGTGCAGAGGCTGCAGGGCGAGGAGGAGCAGGGCAGGCAGGGGCATAGAGGCTGCAGGGGCAGGGCAGGCGGGGGGGTGCAGAGGCTGCAGGGCGAGGAGGAGGAGGGCAGGCAGGGGCATAGAGGATGCAGGGGCTGCAGGGCGAGTGGGGAGCAAGGAAGCACTTAGCAACCCCCAACCAAGATCAGAGCAGGAGGGAGGAGGGGGAATGCGGGGTGCTCAGAGGAGGGGGCAGAGTTGGGGCAGGGACTTTGGGGAAGGGGTTGGTATGGGGGCGGGGAAGGGAGAGGGGAAGGAGCGGAATTGGGGCGGGGCCAGGGCCCGTGGAGTGCCCTCTTTTTTAAATGTTTGAATATGGTAACCCTACTCAATGTGGCCTAATGCTCCCCTGACTGTTTTATCCACCTCCTGCCTCTCCTTTTGTACTTTGCGTGTAAGCACTCCAGAACGGGGATTGTCTTTGTTACATAGCCGTACAGTGCCTAGCACAATGGGCTTCTAGTCTCTACCACAATAAAAGCAATGCTATTCTTAGAGAATGGGTCTACAAAGTTCACTCACCCTCTTGAGAAAATTAAAATCCTCATAAAAGAAAACCTGCCAGTGTTTTCAGAAAGCCCCTTTCTTGCCTGAAATCCTGTTATAAACTATACTGTATGTTCACTCAATAAAAAGGGATTCCATTTTTTCTTCCTTGCCCACTTTGCCCCACTCCCAGTGCCCTGCAATGACTGACACAGCAACAAAATATTTTCAAATATAAAAATTCTAGAGGATCCCACCCGGGGTGCAAATAAAATAACTAAAGTAAACAACTTAGCACCTCATTGTAGCTAATCATACATCTTCCACAAGTCTTTGTTTAGACACCTTTAAGGTGAACATTTTAATTAGTTAAAATGGTTATTGTTCTAGAATTAGAGGTGAGAATAATATCGTTGAGCCAATTCTTTTTTTATTTGTGTGCACTGGAGTTGGAAGAAAAGTAGGTTTGTACAGGGATTATGCCAGAATTAATCCTACTTAGCTATGATAAAGTCCTCTGCTTTCTAGTGCGATGGTTTAACCCTTTTCTAGCCTAAGCAGCACACACTAGCAATAGTTAGATCTCTGAAAAAAGACTAGCATAAATTGCTTCACTATGCAGTTAAAAAAAATTGTATCCCAAATCTCTTCCTCTTCTCCACTTACTGTGTTATGTGGTAGTTGCAAAAGAACCCGGAACCCTCCCATGTACCATATATAGTGATAACCTCAGATTTGGCATATATTATACCAAAGCAGTAGAGTGGTAATTCATTCTGAACGTAACTCCATCTTTCCACTTCCATTCAATACACAATCCTCATGTATACGTAACAATCAGAGATTCTGTAGGCATAGAAAAAGTAGATTATCACCTATGGTGCCATATGTAAGCCCTATACTGGAATAGCACTAACATGTGTAACCCTTCTGCCAGTCAGAGTCGGCAGCAACAAGGGCCAGGTTCAGGATCTAGGGGTTCCTTTTCAATAATACAACACAAAACCGGCTTGAGCCCCCACCCAGTGACCTGGGACAATTACACACCACCCCCGGTCACCTCTAAGAGGCAATACTTCCCCTCTCGCATGCACAGAGTCCGAGTGTAGCAAAATTCTTTAATAAAAGGAGGGAAATAATGCGGCATTAATTCAGGGAAACACCGCAAACAGGGTTTATAAACATAAACCATGAGCAAAAGACTCACCACCAAGTAAGGTGGGCAGTGTCCTTTTCTCCTCAGGTTCTTAAGTCCAGCAACCCAAAAGTCCCTTTAACATGCCCGTCCCTTCTCTGCACCCCACTCCAGAGTTCAGAGGTGCATCTGCAGAGTTCTCCTCCCACCCTGGATTAGGGTAACCAGATAGCAAGTGTGAAAAATCAGGACCGGGGTGGGGGTAATAGGAGCCTATATAAGAAAAAGCCCCAAATATTGGGACTGTCCCTATAAAATTGGGACATCTGGTCACCCTACCCTGGGTGGAAGGGGGGTAAGGAGGCACCTTACTCGCGCCACTGCTCAAGCACTCACTCACCACCCCTCTCTGCGGGGTTATGCTGTGGCACTCTCTACCAGCCACCCTATTGGCCATACTTCTCCACCAGCTCCAAGATGTTTTCAGGGGCCACCCCCTTAACACAGCTCTCAGTGATTTCAGCTGTTAGTGGGAGAGCCTCACTACTGGTGCACATCAGGCAGTCTCTTGCATCAAAGACACTCCCAAAGCAGGTCTAATACTTAGACTTGAGTATCAGTGATTTCAGCTCTGCAGCATATAACAAAAACTCTCAATTGGATCTAAATTAGCTCTATTACACATTATAGAGAGAACAGATCAAATGCTGTCCAGGGCCCTTACAAAATGCCCACCCTCTCTCAACTCACTGGGCTTTGGAACCCATGTCCCCTGCATAGCGTGTGCCATTTAGTTGAGGGTGAGTCCCTCAATCGGGAACTGCCAAGTACAGTTCTGCTGCCCTGGATTCACACAACAAGGATAACAACACTTTATTACTCCTGCCCCAATAATAAGGAGACTGGGAATCCAACACCAGCCAAAAGTGACCATTGAGCAAGCAATCCCATCATGCTGAGCACTTAGGCAGGTGGGTGTCCCCATGCAAATGAGATCAGCTCCTGAAGTCCTCTTCCACAGCTCATCACCAGATGTCAGGGGAGAGCCCATTCAGTCTCTGCTTACACGTGGTTTTGATTACTCAGTCTAGAGCTATTCATCACTGGCTTGAAACACTTCTACCCACCCAGCAGCCACTCCAAAGGGGTACCCCATCTCTGCTCTGTTGTGTGGTGTTGCTGACACATTTGGGTTTCCTATAGAACAGCTGAATTGTTATAAACATCCTAGAATTTGCTGCAGTTGTTGCCAAAAATCTTTGAAAACTCACAAATACCAGAATACTCAAAATAAAATGTGCTCACTCCACAGCACCTGCCTGCAGGGCTGGGGCCAGCTCCCTTCTGCGGCCATTGCACCCTGGCACACAGGACCACAGCATTGCTGAGGTTGGGCCCAGCAACACCCCTCTTTTTCACGACTGAAGGGTGGCCGGGCCAAACCTGAGTAGTATTTGCGACCCCACGCACTACGTTGCAACATTCTGAGCTGGGAGCTGGGCTCAACCCCGTGGGACAGAGCTCCTGCTGCAGGATGAGTGTGGGATGGAGAGTCACTGTCCAGGCCCTGCACCACTGGGGCTTCTCCTCCTGATTGGGCAAGGTGGGCTCATTCTCCTGCCCGCAGCACAGGGCCGCCCAGCCCTTGGGGGCAGAACTCAACCCCCACCAGAGGGGATCAAACAAACTAAAATGAAATTCACAAAAACAAAACCCAAACATTTATTTTTTAAAAATTCATAGGGGTCTAGTTATTTTTAATATGGAGACTCCACACTACATCCCCATTTTCTGGAATCATCTTCCATATTGTGTAAGAACAGTCAAGTGACCTGAATAACACTGGTCATACAGACTGATTTCAGCCTCTTTATCTGAGCTGGGTAACTAACGGAAAAACATTGTAGATGATTATTTTATGGTGAAATGTCATAAAATGTGTTGATATTCACGAATATTAAAAACTGGCAAATAATTTATTCAAAAATATTGTGATGGAGGTTGAATAATTTTTGCAAAGAATATTATTCAACCTGCTCTTCCCCATGCGAAAACAGCTGATTTTACAAGCTACCGATTCCATATCTGATTGGGTTAAATACAGGGGTTTAATCATAAGAACAGAAGAATGGCTGTACTGAGTCAGACCAATGGCCCATCTAGTACAGTAGCCTGTCTTCTGACAGTGATTGGTTCCAGTTGCTTCAGAGGGAATGAACAGAACAGGGCAATTATCAAGTGATCCATCCCCTGTCATCCAGTCCCACCTTCTGGTAGTCAGAGGCTTAGGGAAACCCAGAGCATGGACTTGTGTCCCTGACCATCTTGGCTAATAGCTACTGATGGACCTATCCTCCATGAACTTATCTAATTCTTTTTTGAACCCAGTTATATTAGTGGCCTTTACAACATCCCCTGCCAATGAGTTCCACAGGTTGATTGTGTGTTGTGTGAAGAAGTACTTCCTTTTCTTTGTTTTAACCCTGCCTCCTATTAATTTAATTGGATGACTCCCAGTTCTAGTGTTATGTGAAGAGTAACTAAAACTTCCTTACTCACTTTCTCCACACCATTCATGATTTTAAAGACTTCGGCTATATCTACACTACAGACCTTAAAACAGGACAGCTGTACCACTACAGTTGTGCCTCTGTATGGTCTCCCATGTAGCTGCTCTTTGCCGGCAGGAGAGAGCTCTCCTGCTGGCATAATTAAACCCCCCCAATGAGCGGCATTAGTTACATAAGCAGGAGAGTCTTTTCTACTGAGATAGCCCTGTCCACACCAGCACTTTTGCCAGTGACATTTATGTCGGTCAAGGGGTGTTTTTTCACATCCCTGACCGACAAAAGTTTTACCAACAAAAGTGGTAGTGTAGACAAAGCCTTCTATCATATCTCTCTGAGTCGTCCCTTTTCCAAGCTGAACAGTCCCAGTCTTTTTCATCGCTCCACATATGGAAGCTTTTCCATGCCCCTATTCATTTTCGTAGCCCTACTCTACTTTTTCCATTTCTAATGTTTTTGTTTTTGTTTTTTGAGATGGGGTGACCAGAACTGCACATGGTATTCAAGGTGTGGACATACCATAGATTTATATAGTGGCATTATGATATTTCCTGTCTTATTGTCTATCCCTTTCCTAATGGTTCCTAACATTCTGTTAGCCTTTTGACCACCGCTGCAGTCTGAGCAGATGTTTTCAGAGAACTCTCCACAATGACTCTATAGAGTTTAAGCTGAGAAACAAGCTAGACCAATGGAAAAGCTATTCAAGAAGTTGGCAGTGATCAACTGGGATGTGGAAAAATTATTTGCTTGGATACAGCAGAGATCTTTCTTTCCTCCATATGAAGCTGTTTCTTAGGGTATGTCTGCACTAGAAACGCTACAGCAGCACAGCCCAAGCACTCCAGCTGTGCCATGGTAGCACTGTAGTGTAGACATGTACTACAGCAAAGGAAGAGGTTCTTCTGTTGCTGTAGTAAATCCACCTCTCTGAGACGCAGTATTTGGGTGGATGGAAGAATTCGTCCATTGAGCTAACGGTATCTACACTGGGGCTCAGGTCGGCTTAATTACATTGCACAGGGTGGGAAATTTTTCACAGCCCTGAGTGATGCAGTTAAACCGACCTAATTCTGTAGTGTACACCAGCCCTGAGTCTAGGAGTATGTTCTTAAATTGTCCCAGACAGCTTTGCACACTCCAAGCTCAAACAATACCCATATCTCTAGGGTGAGCAATGTGATTACAGGGATTTTTCTCATCTACTGCTTTAGAGCCTTAGGGCCTAATCGTGGGGGTCATGGAGTCAATGACAGTGGCATGTGTTCAGAATCAAGGGTGACATTTTCAAAAGTGCTTAAAGGAGCCAGACACCCAACTGGAAAGCCAAAGAGAGTTAGACACCTAACTCTTTTAGGTGCTTCTGAAAAGCCCATGACAAGTTCTTACATAGTAACCTAATGAGTTATATGATTCAGGGTGATAAGATTAAATCTCTTCCTTTTCCTTTAAGGATTAAAAATAGCTAAAATGGTCTCTGTTTTCTTTCTCACCTGACTGTCTAGCCACCTTTATGGTTAGCTTTAGTCAAGACCCTGCATACTCTAAGGTGATCCCCCTTTTCCACAGTGCTCTGGAAATTCTCTGGCAGCTTCCTTTTCAATCTCAAAGAATGGATATCTGAATTAACGATGGAAATGGAGTGCAGCAGCCCCTCTGTTGGCTATTTGATTATTAACTCCAGTTTATTTTACCTTGTCCCCACATTTTCAGTAGCTGATGTGTCAGTATCGACAACACATGACTGCCTCCTAGTGCTGCTGAGGGAAGCTGGAGCCTTTGGCACCTGGGGAGGCAGTGTAGGAGTTTATTACTATTTAAATGGTCACCTTTAGATTTCAGAGCTAACATTCCATTGGGATGAAAGGGGGCCATTCTCCCCTCTGAATCAGTGGCTGCAGACTCAGCAATCACTGCACCCATTTACACTTGGGACTTGTCCACATGAGGAAATTGACCAGAGCAGTTATTGTGAAATAAGCTATTGCACAATTGCTCCCCGTGTGGACTCTGTTCTGAAATAAAATCACTTTATTCCAGAATGATTAGTACACCTTCATAGTGGAGTAATTATTTTGGAAAAAAATCATTGTTATTCTGGACTAGAGTGTCTGATGTGTAGCTATTCTAGAATAGCTATTCTGGTCAATTTTCCCAGGTCGGAAAGCCCACAGTTCACCCTCTTAAGGTTACTTTGCAACCATGGGGGCTAGAAACATGATTCCTTTGAAACGAAAGCATAGATTGTGGAGCACAATTCTTCAGTAGGAAACATATTCTACAAACATGGATTTGAAAAATATACAAGGCCCTAGATATATTATCAACCTAGATAAATTCTGGATTGGCTTAGAAGCATAAGTTTCATACTAGAGATGGTGGTATTTTGAACTCATTATTATGATGTAAAAGGGAACAGATTTGCTTATATGCCTCTTCTTAAGGTTGTGATCAGGCCCGCTGACAGCAATTCCAGGCCCCAGGACCAGGGCTGTCCCTAGGGGGGGTGCAGGGCCCCGGGCGGAAGTGACAAATCCATCATTTCTGGGACCAACCTATCACTTCTGGGACCGACTGCGCTCGCTAGTCAAGCCAGCCCGCAGGGCCCCCCAAAACGCAGGGCCCAGAGCAGTCACACACACCTAGGAATCCTGCGGCCCGCCCGGCTGATTTAAAAGGGCCCGGGGCTCCCAGCCACTGTCGCCCCTGCTACCGCGGCAGTGACCGTGGGCTCCAAGGCCCTTTTAAATGGCCCGGGCCCCTGGGCAATTGCCCCCTTTGGCCTCACCTCCTCGTCAGCAGGCCTGGTCGTGATCATAAAAAGTGCTGAGCACCAATAACTCCCACTGACTGATTAAAAAAGAAAGTAGATTCAATTAACATTATGCCTAGTTTATATGCTAGAGAAGCTCTCCCAATACGCAGTGTTCTGGGGTCATTCTTAGTGACACACATTACAAACTTTTTCCAATTATTTAGTAGGAATTGTTCATTTTCTTTTATTTCAATTCTGCGTGATTGGATCAAATGGTGCATGCTCTCCCTGCTTGTATCACAGATTGGCCTAATGTAGTCCAGATGACTTTTTCATCTCAGTTCCTATATATATTTAGTTAACTTTTCTAAAACAAATAAATTCACTTGCAGGCATATATTCATGCAGAAGCAAGAATCACCTCAGATCAATACCCAGAGGTTACGTTTTCTTACCGCAACAGGTACCATGTACATATTTCTATTCTTTATTGCCAGGCTGCTCGCCTCAGAAATACGGCCAATTTCTTTAGAGAGTTTACTTTGGCTCTTGCCTAAGTTTAAACAAACGAAGTTTATCCTGATTACTGGATTTGCAATATGCACAGATTCTTTCATTGACCTTTTGGTTAAACCCTTTTACAAACTTTGGTTGAGTATTATCAAAGCAGTTACAATGCCCACTGGTTTGACTGTTTGCCAGTGTTATTTCTGATTTCCTTTGACTGTGGTTCAGGTGTCCAGCAGGGCTTGAAGAAGGTATCAAATTTATTCTCAGGAAAATGAGACTATGATGAAGAAAAAAAGCTTGAAACACAAGGGAAGCCAAGAAGAGAAGAAGTTTGAGACAATGGCAATTTACAACTTCTTCAAAATCAAAAAGAAATGAAGGATGGATATTAATGTCCAAATGCTACATGACTTACACCCCATTCATCCCACTGCAGTCAGTTGGATTGCAGGGAGTGTAAGTGAGATCACAATTTGGCTTTGTAGCGGGCAGAGAAATACGTGACAGTGGGAAAACAGATACTTCAGGAGTCTGGCCAGAGGATCTGTGCTCATGCAGGGAAAATGTCAGGGTGTGGCAGGGGGGAGTGGGAACAGAATGTTTAGTCTTCTTGGCATTTGATTAGGGTTTTTGTTTCTTGTGGTATAGAGAGACTGCAATGCCACAAGGTGTACTTACCAAGAACATTTGAAACTCCTCTACAGACCTTCATTCACTTCATTTGGTTTTAGTTTCAGTGATTAGCTGTTCAGTTGTCAGTGGCAAAACCTAATCGTTGTTGCAGCTTTTCTCTTCTGCAGCTGCTTCTCTAATACACAGTGGCATCTGACTGGCAAGGTTTTGTATGATCCTTTCAAATACTCTCCTTTTAAATAATATATTCCATGCCATTCTCTAGAAAGGAGAAGCGTAAGTGTGGAGCTGGCCATTGATTGTAAAAACTGATGATCTCCTCCTAGCTCTGTTGGATAAGATGGACACAAAGGGCCAACCAATAAAATTCCAGGGCAGTAAATTATGACCCAGGGAGACAGTGAATTTTTCTCTCTTTAAAATTCCTTAAATCTAGTGCTCATGAAAGGTACCAGATTAAAACCCCCAGGGCCTGACTCTCAGGGGTGGTTTTTGTTTTACAGCAGTAAATAACTACACCAGGTGCAAGGAATCAGGACTAGAGTGATTTGGAAAATGATTTTGTTGCTGTTGTTGTTCTCAAAATTTGTGTTGAAATGGTTTGGTTTTTCATCAAATCTCAACCTCCTGACCATTTTCAACAACAACATATTAATTGTGTTCCACAAATTTCCATTTAATCAAAACGCCATTTTCCAGTTAAAATTTTTGACAGTCAGCTTTAGTCAGGAGCCTGGAATCCTCTAGCCACAGAAATAAGATAGGCTGCACGAACAAGATTCCTCTTCCTTCATCACTGTGCCTCAAACCAGGCCCAAATTTCAGGGGAGAAATTCTGTCCTTCGTTGCTCTGAGGAAAGAGAAACAATTTCACCCTCTTCCCAATCCCAGGGCTTAAATAAAACTGCACCATTAGTCAGGCAGTGAAAACAGACCTGACTACACAGAAATATGATTTACTGTGTCTCTTACTGTAAAGAAAAATATTATTATAATATTGAATACTATATTTAATTTTAACATTTTTGCTTCTAGGTGTAATGAGGTCCAAGCAAAAACCCCAGATCCAAACAGCGTGGGACTTTAAGAAAGTCCTCAGCTGAATTTCACATGGTGAACCATCTCTGCATACATGGACTTCAATGGCATGACACCAATTTATACCAGCTGAGGAGCTGGCACAAGGTTTTCTTAGTTTATACTTTTTCATCTTCATGTGTCTAATTAATTTTACATCCCAATGGCATTGGGGAGGTGGTGCCTAGTGGTGCGACCGCTGGTGTGGAACTCAAAAGAGCTGGGTTCCATTCCTGGTTCTTCCACTGCTCTGCTTAGACAGGTCATATCACCTCTGTGCCTCAGTTTTCTCATTTGTGAAATGGGCATAATGATGCTGACCTCCTTTGTAAAGCACTTTGAGATCTGCTGACGTAAAGCACTGTACAAGAATATATATTTTATTATTATATATTGGGGTCCTTTACAGGTGGAACCACTCACACCAACAGGTTAATGCTCCTAATTGCTATTTAAGGTCATTACTTGGAAGGACTTTTGTAATTTTCATTCCTGGATACAAACTGTTTGGGTGGGGGATACAAGAAAATGGGTATTTATTATATTGAAATACCCATATGTGAATAAAAGAATGATTCCAAAACTCTGTACCATAATCCCGTTGAATCTGCCCACACATATTTTACCCTTGAGAAACATTTTACATTTTCACTTGGCCCAGTGTTACTGAGAGTTAAAAAGGAACCTTGGTTCTATTTTTCTTTTTGAACACATGACAAACAAGTGGGGTAATCAAGAGAAGGCACTTTACAGAGAATTGAACTCATGTTACCTGGAAACAAGGGAACAGTATACAACAGCACTCATCACAGTGGCCTACGTTTGCCTTCACCAGATAAAGGCCACATGCTTATCAATATTTCCCCCAGTGACATTGCCCTTGGGATTTTAGCAGGTTCATGTACTTACTGATCTCCAGCCCTATGCCAGGTCAGAAGGCAGAGCCAGTACAAACTCTTTGTTATCACAAACGGTAGCTGGGCAATAACTGTCTTGCCTACATCATCAAAGAAGAGCAGATAGACAGTGTTTGCTATCTAGAGATAGAAGAAATAGGAGTGGAGGTTATGAAATAGGGAGTGATTGTGTCCTATTCTTTTAGGCCTCATGAAGCTACTTTGTTTAAGATCCTCTACTTCAAAATGAGAAGCTGGAAGAATTAATTAATGCACTTGAATTCTTCCTCTTCTAATATTTCACAGGTTAACCAAAGTCAGCTTTATATTTTAACCCACTTTCTGCCCTTTTTGCAGTTACATTGGCCTACCCATGACTTAAAGGGACAGTTACTTTATCTGCTGTACTGTTATGATCCCCATTGCCATAATAACTGAGCCTTTCACAGTCTTCAATGTATTTATCCTCACAACACTTCAGTGAGGCAGGGCAGTGCTATTATCCGCATTTTACAGATGGGGACTTGAGGCACAGAAGGGCTAAGTGACTTGCCCATGAAAAGTCTGTGGTGGAACAAGAAATCGAGCCAAGCTCCCCTTAGCCTCACTCTAGTGCTCTAACCACTTGGCCACCCTTCCTGTCTGCTAGCAGCCTGAAATGTGTATATCTGGTAAGGTCTCCTGATCCTGTCACTACCATATGTGAGGGGAGCCTCTCGTTTGTTATATAACATGAAGGTAACGTAGGCTGTAAAAAAGGCTCTGCTAAAACTAAACTGCCTCCACTTGTAGCATTTTAATATTTGCTTCATATTTATTGCATGCACCATCTGCAATATGAATGCCTTCAATTGCCTAGCCTCATATGTGGTTAAAACTGGGACTTTTAATTTAGTCCAACTTTCTTGGTGAACAATCTGTTTTTTTTTTAAGTGTTTAAATAAAACATTACTATAGATTTGTGTTTCAAAATTCCTCGCCCTCAAAAAGTGCCTGAGCAATCACTATGGAAATTGTATGCCTAGTGTGCTGAGAGTTTTCCAAATTACTTTCCAATCTGATCCATTCCAAACCAGTTGGTATGTTACAGGGTACAAAGCTGATGGAGCCTGGAGAGCAGTAGAAGCATTTTCAGTAACACACAGGTGTCCATTCATTAAGAGCCCATTTGGAACCTACTGCACCAGCTTTCATTGTAAGTATTTCATGTGGCTCACACATATTTCCATAATGGCTCCATTGACATTTAATAACAGTTAATGAAAACTGAAAGTGAAGCCAAGTTTCTTACTGTGCACAGCGTTCCCCATATTATCCTAGATTTACGTGCCTTTATTTCTGTGGTTTTCTTTTCTCTGTTTTAACTCGGCCCTTGAGCCTTCTTCAGTCAGGGATTTAATCAGGGTTAGCATTTTTCAGTTCAAAACAACTTTTGTTTCAAAATTTCTTTTCATTTTACTTTTAAAATGGGAAGTACGTGGGAAGGGGCAAGTGGGCTTTGCCAACATAACCAGGCCAGTCAGAGATGTGGATCTTTTCTTGCTCCTGACCGATGTAGCTATACTGACAAAAATTTGTAGTGTAGACTTGATCTAAGAGGAGGGCATTAGTCATTTCTCACTATGCCCTTCATAATACTGAATACCAAAATCAGAGCCTTCCTAATGCCTTCCTTCTCCTGGCTAGAGAATGGCTTGGAAGGTATCAAGAAGAGGGTTAAATGAAATGTGTGTGAAATGGTAATACTGTTTTGATGTGAGCACCTCTCCACAGATCCTGGACTGAAACCAATATACAAGATATATTTATTCTAACCACAGAAAGTGATTTTATAGCTCAGTAGACACACAGAGAGCTTTGACTAAGAGGCATATTTGATTTGCATGGAGCTTGATTGTTTTGGAAGGTTGAAGTGAGTAGAAGTTGCTGATGTTTTCCCCTTTTTTGGTGGCAGTTACTGAGGGTAGTACAGCAGAGAATTTGTGTTTCCTGTCTGGAAATATATTATAGACCACAGGAAATTGCTCAGCCTAAAACAATTGGGCTATTAAAAGATAAAATCTCCCAAGACTAGCCTCTCACTTCTTGATCACACTCCCCATTCCATCCTAGTAAACATTTCATTCCAACTGTTCTTACATCAGGCAGAGATCCTGCAAATCCCAACGGGTGGGCCCAGGCACTAGCACCAAATCCTACTGATTTCAATGGGACTTCATGAGGGTATCAATGTTCACCCCTTGGACTGCATACTACAACAAGATTTTTTACATTGGAATGCAGGACCTCACCTGATCCTATATGCTCTAAAATTTGAATTACAACCTCCCCCTTTTTTCGCTCTTGCCATTTTTTTCATTTTCCTATTTCCCTCACTACCAAAAAAAGTCACCCAGTGGAGTTAATCACTCCCAATAAACTGGAAGCTGATGGTTTTAATTTTCCAGGAATTGGTGGAACTGAGTACACCTATGTATGGGAGGGATAGCTTAGTGGTTTGAGCATTAGCCTCCTAAACCCAGGTTGTGAGTCCAATCCTTGAGGGTTCCATTTAGGGAACTGGGGTAAAAATCTGTCTGGGGATTGGCCTTGCTTTGAGCACGGGGTTGGACTAGATGACCTCCTGAGGTCCCTTCCAACCCTGATATTCTATGATTCTACCTCTGAGATCTAGCCACCAAATGAAATGAACAATGACTTGCTTTCTGTTACGAAGCTCCTCCTATCCCACAATCCATTTGCAGTAAACCGTATTTCAACCAGTGCAGACTTAACTCCAGACTCAAAATTCTGTCAACAGCGGGATTCTCATATTTAAGGACCAGATCTATGTCTCTGATGCTGTAACGCATTTAGCAATACTCCAGCTATGCCATGACTCGGTACTGGCCAGCTATTTAGGTCACTGGAAAACATTGAAACTGGTCATTTGATATCTCTGGTGGCTGAAATTACATTTGTCCATTGAGTCTTACATCAACTCCTGTGGTGTCCGTGCTCGAATGAATATCTCTTCCCACCACCACTAAACCGTTGATGCTCTGATTCTGCTTCCAGCTCCATCTCAGCCCTGGCCATCCATCTCCATGGACTTTATTGTTGACCTCCCTGATTCTCAGGGCCATTTGGAAGTGCTAGTTGTTGTCAACCTACTTAGGAAAAGGTCTCATTTCATGCCGTGCCTTAAAATTCCTACCACACAGGTAACAGAACAACAGTTTTTCATCTCTATCTTCAAACTCCATGGCCTACCATCTAATATTACCTCTGATCTATGATCACAGTTCATTCTTGACAGGAGTTGTTCAAGCTTCTGGATGTTGACCTACGTGCTTCCTCAGTTTATCACCCCCAGATTGATGGACAGACAGAATGAGTGAACCAAATTCTTGAGCAATGCCTTCATTGCTCTATCAATCATCATCAGAATGACTGGTTTTCCCCTCTTTCCCTTCGCCAAATTCGCATACAGTAATTCTGACCACCGATCAACCTGCCAGAGTCCTTTTTATGCCAACTATGTGTGACGGGGTCAGGCCAGACAGCTATAGGAGAGTGATAGAAGGCAGGTATATTAGCCCCAGGATAAGTAGGTCCCTTTTCCCCTGGTAATTGAACAGGGGTTACTCCAGGTTAATTAGGACAACTGGGACCAATCAAGGGCCTGCCAGAATCTGTTAAAAGCCTCCCCTCCAGTCAGATAGGTGCGCGCAATAGGAGCTGTGGGGAGCAGGCGTACTACTGGAGAACCGGACCGTGCAGACACTGACAAATGCCGGAGACAGACCTCACAGGTACAGAGGTGAAGAGCAGGGGAAACCCTGCCCAAAAAGGCATACAGCCCTTCCAGGCCCCAGAGGTTTGGGGCTGCCTCCCATCAGGGAGGCTGGGAGGAACCCCTGCCCAGACAATTTGGAGGCAGTAAACCCAGGGGCATGAGGAAATTCCCAGGGAAAGAGGAATCCCCCAGCCTGCCACTAAGAGGAAGCATGGAACCCACCGAGGTGAAGGCGCTCTGCCACATATGGTTTCCACCCTTGATTTCACTCATCCATGCCACAAGCCTCCTATGTACTTGCAGCCTTTGACCTAGTCAAACATCTTCACCACATCCAGGAAGAATTGAAAACTCACCTAGAGTCAGCCAAAAAGAGATGACAAGCAGTACGGTCAGCAGGCAACCCCTCAAATCACAGGTGGAGATAAAATATGGCTCTCAGCACAGCATCTTGACTCTATCCAGCCTTCAACAAAGTTAGATTACTGATATCTTGGGCCGTTCTGGGTCATCCAGTGGATCAACCCTGTGGCCTTCAAACTCCAACTGCCTAGGGCAATGAAAATGCACTCAGTCGTCCACGTTTCCTTGCTGAAAAAGTATACTGACAGTTCCTTTTTGGATGAATATAACTGCCACTTCCATGCATCATGGTCCAGGGCGTGGGACATATCTGGTGGAGTAGCTCTTGGACTGCAACATTCTCCGAGGCAAGCTCATGTACCTTGTTTATTGGGACAGGTGTAGTCCAGCTGATGGTTCATGGGAGCCAGCCAAAAACACACATGTACCTGACCTGCTTTGAACATTCCATCCGTTATATCCCAATAAACCTGGTCCGAAGACACCCAGTAGGCACCTTTTGAAGGGGGGTAGGCAGGTAATGAGTAATCTCTGAGCCTGATGAGTGCTGATGAGTCATCTCAGCCAGAGCCTGATTACCTGAGGATTCCATGTCAATCAACCAGGGCTCAGCCAATCCAGATGAAGGTCTAACCAGGTGACCCAAGGCCAGGGATATAGGCTCTGAGTGAGAGCAGCCACTCCATTCTGCTCAATGCTGCTACCCACCAAGAGTATCTCCACCCTCACCCCCCATCCTGCACTGCTTGGTGGTTCTAACAGACTGGTCCAGCTCTATCCTTGTTCCAACCCTACTTTTGGTTCTCAGTTCCTGTTCTGATCCCTGGCTCTGGTCCCTGGCCTGACCACTGAGCCTGACCGCTGCTGCTTCATCCACTAGGCCTGACCAACTTCTCAGTATCTGATGACTACTGACATTAACTGGTTAATTCTCCAACATCACTGTGAGGTAGGAACATGAAACACAGAAGTTACTAGAGACTGCTGTGGTTGGTGATAATGCAGGTTCCTAAGAAAGATATGTTATGTTAAATGTCTTGCCTGAGGTAACAGGAAAATATCTAGAGCAGAACTGGAAATAGAACCCTGGGATTCCCAGTTCCCAGACCTTTGCTCAGCCTCCTTCCATAGTCATAGGCTAGATTGGGCCTTATGCTGGTGCCTCCCCGACCTGTGCACAGCCCACCCAAGGACCATGCACAGTTGCTCAGGGCAGTGCGAGACCTGCTACCTCTGTCCTTCCCAGTGGATGCCTAATGCCCCAGCAGAGCAGGGAGGAGTGCTCGGGAAACAGTACCATGATCTCTGCCCCTCCACAGTGACCTGCAGGGCTAGAACAGTGCACAGAGGAAGGGAGCATGCTGCACTCTGTCAAGGGGTGTAGTGATGCCCCTCCTTTTCCTTTACATCAGTGAGCTCTGGTAAGCATTCAGAAAGGCTCCCGGTGGTGCTCCCCCAGGGCCAGGCACTTCCACACCATCCTCAGCACAGGGCTGTTAAAGGCACCTGTGCTACTAATAGAAGATGCACTTATTTTTGCCAGACAGCCCAATGATATTGCTTTGCACTGCAAAGCAGGAAATGAGAGTTCAGATCCTACAGTCAACAATGGCAGTGCATTCAGCCCGAGTGCAAAGGAGGTGCAGCCTTATATCATTCAACAACAACCTCTCTCACTGAGCAGACGCAATGTTGGTGGGCTCCAAAGAGATTCACTTCCAGCCCTCCTTGGGCTGAAGAATATTGGCCATAACCTGGGCCATCCAAGGTGCAGGATCGAAAAGCAAGGGAGTATGAGAAATTCAGAGGGCTTTGGCAGATGTGCAAACACACCTACGGTGAACAGATGTCCTGATTTTATAGGAACAGTCCTGATTTTTGGGTCTTTTTCTTATATAGGCTCCTGTTACTCCCCCACCCCCATCCCAATTTTTCACACTTGCTGTCTGGTCACCCTAAACACACCTGAGCCCCTACCAGCAGAAAACAAGTCATTTCTGCATCTTTTTACAGGACCTGATTTTAACATTGACTTCAGGGGCTTTGGATCAGGCTGTCGTTTTATATTCCAACACCAAGTTCCATCTGATGGAAGCATCGACTCCAAGGGTTATTCAAATTCTATTTTTATTTCTACAAACAAAAGGGTCATTGCTGCCAAGTGCGTGATGCTATCTCCCAAGTATGAGATGCGCTGACCTATCTAAACATGGACATATTAGTTTGCGTTTATTTTCACTGTCCGAAAAAGGAGGAGTGACTACTTCCATTTTTGCTTTACACACGCAGCAGGGAAAGAAAGCTCCCAGGACAGAGCGGATTTCATATTCACACAAGAGAGATCAGCTCCCAGCTGTGCCCTCGATAATATTGTCTGTGCTTCGACCCCTCCCCCCAAAAAAAATTCTTCCAGGATATTTGGATTAAATCCCTTAAGTCATCATCAGCTGTTTTCCAGATGTGAGAGCTCTTTCTAGCTGTGCTTTCTCTAGGGATGGGATCTGATGTGAGTGTAAAGAATGTCATCCCATCTGGCATGAATCTTTCTATCCCTAGGAATGTTTATTTCTGTAGCTCAAATGCATGAATGTAATTAAAAGCTACATCTTACATGTATTTCTTTCAGTGTATTTTTACACAAGACAGCAGCTTCCTAGCTCCCCTGGCTTTGCAGTGCTGCCAGCAATGCCATTATAAGACATTTTCAGGAGTTTACAATGTGGGTGTTACACAACATATTGGGATGAAATTTAAAGCTACATCACAGGAAGTGCTGAGTGCCCTCATCTTGCCCTGCTGTCACTGGAAGCTTGGGATGCTCAGTACTTCACAGGAAGCAACTTCACAGCATTTGTCCATTCAGACCAACCCATTGAAGTCAAGTAGGCTCTGCTAAAGCAATCTGATCGGCACTGATGGATCACTGCCCTCCTGGGGGCACCGTTGGACAGTAATGCCTCCACAAGCTCAGAGCAGTGATACACCCATGCAGATCTGACACCAGGATTCAGTGCCTTAGCTTGTAAGGTTTTCTGGGTAGAGACTGACTTTTGGGTGGAAATACCTTATTAGACAGGAAAGTAACTTATTAAGTATAGGCTATAGATGACATGGTATGGTTTTTTTTTTACCTATAACCTTATGTTTCCAAATCCTTTTACTTGCTTTTATGTGAATCTTTAACTCAAGCCCTGTTAAATAAACTTCAATTTGTTTTTTCTATAGACATGTCTAAATGTCTTGTGTGAGGGAGAGTGCTGTACTGAGGTGAAGCCAGTAAACTGAGGTGCGCTGCTTTCCCAGAGGCAGTGGATCCGTGTACATTGCAGGTGTCCAGAAGCCTAGGGACTGGGCACTCAAGTGTAAAAAGGTGGGGAGTGTAAATTGCTCTCCTGAAGAGGGCATGAGCAGGGCTTGTGGTAGCCAGAATGGAGTGGTTATACTGCCCGCAGTTTGTAGCTTAGGGAGAACGTCCCTCTGTGGGCACGGAAAAGACTCCCTGTTGCTGTGAGCACATGGTAGCGATTCACCTCGACACCTCGGTTAACCCCAAAAAGTGTGCCCTGTGTGTGTGCCTAACCCTCAGCATTTTGCTGATGCACAAACACTGGGAAAAGGCCCAGTGGAATTTTTTTCCCCCAAGGAGGGTGTGTGACAGAAATTGGAAGTTCTGATAGTTTTCCAGCAAACAGGTGAAGCACGGAGCCAGGCTGTGGCCTGGGAAGCCCAGTCAGTTTCACAGTGTATAGGAAATCCTGTAACACAGTCACTTGGTAGGGAGGGAGCAGAGTGCTACCACTAGCTGTTACAATGCTGGGGTGTACCCCACGGTGCCGTTTTCCCTGGTGATGCAAAGCAATGTTGGTTTTGTTGCTGTAATTTTAACCACTGTGCTCAGAACACCCCAAGAATCAAACAATGAAGAGAAAAAACTGCCTGACAAAGACTTTCTTTTCATTGCTGACCCAGCTGATTGGCTTTGCCAACTCCAGGGTGCTAATGGGAAGCTCACAAAAATGGGTAGAGAACAGTCTGAAAAATATGTATGTGCAGCGCCCATTAAAGCTGGGCAACTTTAGAAGACTGAGTCCCACAAGAAGAAAATTAAATTTCCTCTAACTTCTGGCATGTCTAGAATCACTTGTACATGTGCTAAATTCCCTCCAGGAGTTTGGATTAGGTCCCTCATAAATCTGAAGGAGAAAATGTCTATAGTGGAAAACAGTAGTGACTATTTTTTAGTTCTTGCAGGGGAAATGGATCTAGGGAAATGGACATTGGAATGACCATTGTCTTTCAGAGGTTTTACCATTCAGATATACATGAGCCATAAAAAGCAGCTATGTCAAAAATAACTTATTTTGCTAAACAATAAGTTAGCTTAATACAACACCAATAGGTAAGAAGAGACTGTTTCTTTCTGTCTGTGTCCTTTTAAAAAAAAAATCTTGTGACTGGTTGGACCTCTTAGGAAGTCACCTGATGTGCTGAGATACCACTAAGTCTACCTGTTCTGCCAGCCTGGGCCCCCTTTAACGTGTCTTGCTGAGTCAGGCTCTTAAAACCTCCTCTAACACACACACACACAGGCAGGGCCACACCCAGCTGCAGCTCAGCTGTGGGAAGACTCAGCTTAAGGGACTTGCTCCAGCACTCAGATGTCCACCTCCTTTGGAGTACAGACCCAAAGATATATTATGTTCACCTCTTCCCTCAATGCACAATTCCCCCCCCCCCAAATAGAAATCACATAAACTGGGCTATATTATAAACCAGAAATATATTTATTAAATATAACAGGTGTATTTTAAGTAGTTAAGGAGGTAGCAGACAGAACAAGGCAGATTACTAAGAAAATAAAACAGAGCAGGCAAACTAAACTTAATACACTAAAGAAACTGGTTACAAGTGAGTTCTCACCCTAAATGTGGTTCTAATAATCTTCTTCACAGGCCAGATGCCCTTCCAGCCTGGGCCCAGTTCTTTCCCCCGTTCAGTCTTAGGACTAGTCTACACTGGCAACGCTAAAGCGCTGCCGGGCCACGGCAGCGCTTTAACGTGCCTTGTGTGGTCGCGGTGCAGCACTGGGAGAGTGCTCTAAAAAAACCACCTCAACGAGAGGTGTAGCTCCCAGCGCTGGGAGCGCGGCTCCCAGCACTGGGGCACTGTTTACATTGGCGCTTTACAGCACTGCAACTTGCTGCACTCAGGGGGGTGTTTTTTAACCCCCCTGAGTGAGAAAGTTGCAGCGCTGTTAATTGCCAGTGTAGACAAGCCCTTAGTTGTTTCCAGCAGTCATCTTGGGTGGTGTAGCAGGGGAGAACTGACAACCAGGATTACCTCCCTCTCCACCCCTAAATAGGATTTGCATAAGGCGGGAATCCTTTGTTTCCTAGTTTGACCCCCCTTCCCTTACAGTGGAAAGTTACAAGAAGTCCCAGGTAATGTTTTAGTATCAGGTGACAAGACCACCTGACTCTGTAGGGCCCTTGTAGCCATTCTTCACAGGCTGACCCACAAGTTCACAGAAAAACTAAGCTCTTTTACAGTCCATCGTCCTTGTTGATGGGCCATCCTCCCTGTCTGGCTTTTCCATTGTTGTACCTGAAGTGTTGGCAGTGAGCATCACCCAAAGTAACATAGCTGAAATACAGATACATAGTCAATATTCCTAACTTCAGATACAGAAATGAGACAGGCATACAAATAGGATAATCACATTCAGTAAATCATAACCTTTCCAATGATATCTCACACGAGCCATCTTGCATAAAGTATATCTTAGTTATGTCATATTCATATCATAAACATTTTTTCATAAAGAACATGGAGCAACACATCACAGATCTATAGCTCAAAAGTAAACTCTCCATGATCTTCATAAGTCAGGATTGTGGTGGGTATAATGGTTAAGAAAGACCTTGTTTTCTTTGTACAGCACCTTTAAATGAGTCTGCTGTCTGCCAGTAGCACCTTCACTTTGTACTCGGATACAGAATGCTACAGAGGAGGGTGGGAGATACCCTGGGCCCCTTCCTGGAGACTTTACCCTTGATCTTTCTTGTTTGTTGCTGTTGTCCCTTAATCTAAAATAGATCAGTTAGACTGAAACTATATGATTGTACTTTGTGTATGGAAAACATCACCAGGATAATATTCTTTGGCTCCAGGAGCTACTACTGAGTGAACCCAATACTGAAAACTGACTCATCATTTGTAAATGCTAAACATATCAGAATATGAAAATCATTTCTCTCCTTAAAATTACAATGAAAATGTCATTGCAAACGCCATGCTTTTGATGTATGAGCACTATTCCCAGGATCCAATCATCACAAATAAATTGTTTAAATATGTGACATTTATATTAGAAGCTATTGGAAGGCAGACAAACAGAAAGGATGTGTTTTAACATGCCATACATTTTTAGAGGGTCTCATCATCTCTGCTAGTTACATATGTGGACACTGATTGTTTATTACTTAGGGCTATTTAGCTTATAAAGAATTTTATTTCACTGTGCATACAGTGTAAAAACACTAAGAAATGTGTTTAGCAGGAGGCTGATAACTTCCTTATAAGGAGAGTACAGTTAATAGTTGAGAAGACACACAGCTAAAGTAGCCCTTATAAAATGTAGAAGATTCTATTAAAAACAGACATGCAGGAAATGTCTAGTTCCTAAAACTGATTGTACAAATTTGCATGGGAATAAATAAATTTACTGTACTTCATTCTATGATACATCCTTTGAAAGTAATGAAATTCTCTTTGGATCCACACATCTGTGTATCTGGTACACTGTGCGTGCGCACACACACACACCCCCTCCCCAGAGAGTGATCTTACACCCATTCAAGACAATAGGAAAACTCCTATTGACTTCAGTGGAACAGGATCAGGCTGGTGGAGTCTGGGGGTGGATTCACCATTCACTTACACGGGTGTGAATTGGGAATAACTCCACATGTATAAAGTGAGAGAAAAAGCAGACTCTGTATCTTGTATTTAATAACTGACAACAAATTGTTCATGACTCTAGTTTTATTTATTTATTCTGAAATGAAAATGGAGCCTATCCTGCAGTTTGTACTCAGGTAAAACTCCTTGGGGATTGTCCTCTTCCTTGGGAACAACAAATAATTGCCTTGCATCCATTTTCACAGCTGATGTTATGGAATTCTACACATTTAGTTCTAGAGCATTTTCATCACCAATATATTTTAAATTGGTGTCAAGGTTTGGAGCAGAAATTATCAAATATAAAAACAAGACTCGTGGCAGCCTGAAAATTCCTTTCCCACTTTCTTATTTAAAAGGATTCTTTCATTGTAGCTTCTGGGGGCATCAAAGACTCATTTCACTGCCCCTCCCCACAAATCATGAGACCAAACCTGAAAGCTAAGGAGCTGATCAGTAACTCAGCCAGAGGTTATGGGTCTAATATAGGAGTGGGTTAGGGTTGTCAGTTTTGGTTGGACATATTCCTGGAGATTACATCACATGAAAATATTTAATTAAAGATTAATCTTTAATTCCTGGAGACTCCAGGACAATCTGGGAGGACTGACAACCTTAAAGTGAGTGGATGAGCTTCTGTGGCCAGCAATGTGCAGGAGGTCAGATTAAAAGATCATGATGGTCCCTTCTGGCCCTAAAGTCTATGATCCTGCAGCCCTGTGCATAGAATACTCCTGAAGAAATCAATGGGAGTTTTGTTTGCACAGAGCCTGAAGAATTGGGCTCATTACTGGGAAGAAAATAAGAAAAGGAAAATAAGATGAATACCTTAAATATCGTCCTAGTAAGGAAGAAGACCATTAGACCATGGAACAAGTTTCCTAAGGGATGCACCATTTCTTGATGCTCAAACCATGATCATGAAAGTAGTTTAAAAATGAAACTAGATTGGACAAAGCAGTAGAAATTATACCATAGGGAAAAGTCCTACCCTGGCAAACAACTATGTCTTTACTGCATCTGAAGTCTTTGGTTCTCTAAGAAGAATCAAGTTAAAATGGTGATGATTAAATAGTTTGTTTTTTTACTATAATTATTCATTACATACTAAAGGAACTTTAAAAGATCCTATCTCATTGCTGCTCAGTTGGGATTATATTTGGCAAATATGAGAGTTATCATTTGGATGGAAACCGTATGGGAGATTGAAAGATTGAGATTTCAGAGACAACAATTTGCCTGTGTCTGAGGCCAAAAAGGTCTGAGTGTGTGGAAAAATAAATTTTATTGTAATACCAATAAATCAGATGAAGGGGAGAGAAAGCCACTAGCGTAAAGAGATGGGTTTGGAAAATAAAATGAAAGATTCCTTTTTGTTTTACTGGAATCTGGCTTTTATGTTGTCATAAAAAGGATTTGGATACTACAGATGGTTTTATGTAGAACCACAACGTGATGGCTGTCATGCTGCTTGGGAAGAATTAAATTACATTTTAAAATCTAAATTTCCAGTCTACAGTTTTGTGGAAAACATAATTTATGAATAAACTTTTGCTGTAGATTTAACAAATGTTCCAGGCAAGGAATGAATAGAAGACGCTGTGCTGCACATATAATTTACAAATGTATGATATCTTGACTGATATGCAGAGGAACACTACCCTATTCAGAATAATGAGAAAATAAAGTGAGATTAAAATAATCATACAGACATCCCAATTCTAGGTGCCACTGGGACAGAATTAATCTTCCAAATGAAGACTCCTGTTCTGATGCCCCAGACAGTATTATGAACGTTTCAGTAGTAGGTTCCAAAGCAGCAAAGGCCTTCTCCAAAGCCCATTGGGATCTTTCCATTGACTTCAGTGAGTTTTGGACCCAGCCTTAACCACAGGACTTTATTGAAAAGCTTGCCACTGCTGTGAGAACAGAAGGACATTTTCAAAAGTGTGTTTAATTAACAAGCTTGGGGGGACGTTTTAGTGGGAGACTCAAACAGCAGCAGAACTTCATTGAACAGCCTGCCGGTCTGCATCCATGATTGCTATTATTTTCATTTACTATTACTATAGCCCCCGCAAAGTAATAAATGCCTCTTTTAAAAGTGCCCAATGTACGGTGCTCAGAACAAGACTCAAAAGCAGCAACACCAGATTTCCCTTTTAGTTTGTGAGTGCTTATTTAGAAAGTATAAGCAATTTTACACATCATTACTACACAAGTGTCACAGATCCTACTGAGTGTCCCTTTCTAACCACCCCCTCGAATGGCAGTGAGTGAAGCCACACCTCTGGGCTCTGAATCCCCAGGGTGTTTCAAGCTCTACAGCCTGAATGGAGTCCAGTCTCAGGGTCCCTAGGCACATTCACAGGGTGCAGACTTTCTATCTTTCACCCCCCCCCTTTGAGAGTTGGAACCCACAGTCCAGCTGCCTTGCCCCTCTGGGTGCAGTGCTGACCCTTCAGACTGCCCTGTACTTAATACACCCCTCTCCCAGAACTCCACCCCAAAGGTGTGAAGCTTCTGGTTTTCCATGCATCTCTCTCAGAGGCATACACTAGTTGTGGAGGATACCACACACATCACTTTGTACAGTCTAACACCTTCATGCTCTTTTATCCTTAATCATGTAAAGCACAGGAGAGTACAGATCATACAAAACAATAAACATCTGATGCTGCAAACATCTCTCACTTTCTAGCTCATTCTTCCCTTAGAAGTCCTTGGGAACCATCGGGGTCCAGGTATGCAGGATGTCCCCTCCTCATACAGGCTGTTGCATGCTGGCTGGTCTCTGCACCTCATGGAGCCTGTAATGGTATAAGGGAGACTATTCCTCTAGGGTCAGAGGCTGGCAGATGGCTGGCTTATTAACCCTGCCTGCTGCACCTGGAAAAAAAGACCTGCAACTTAATTGGCTGATCCTCAAAAAGAAGGCAGCAGGAAATGGAGAAGGGAGTTTCAATACTTGTGTGTGTGATGGACTGCAGCAGGAGCAACTGTTCCAAGACACAGATGGGCAGAAGGGAGACTGTGGGGAAGTCCTGTTATCGCTAAGGTAAGAGCCAGGACATTTTGGGTTGATGAACTTCTGGGTGGTGTGAGGGACAGGCTTGGGGAAGGGACTGTGTGGACACTGAGGGAAGAGTCTGCAAAGCTTTGGTCTTGGTAAGATTGCTTGAAATAAAAGGAGAAAAACCCCACAACAACTAACCCTGCTGGAAATGGCCTTCCCTGGATTCTGTGAGCGGGCTCCAGATAGAATTTCCACAGGGAAGGAGCTGGCTCAGCAAGCGCCAACTTGGGGCCTGCAGGAGGAGAGTGCTCTAAGACAGCCTCCAGTCCTTTACGGAGTCCCCCATCCAGCTTCTGTGATCTTGCTCTGTCTTGCCCCATGCCTTCCTGTGTGGCTCACCTGTTCCTGGGGGATTTGCTCTTTAAACCCTGGCTTCCTTTGTTCTGTCTTTTCAGTAACTTTTCACTGATCCTGCCTCTTCCCTCTGCCCCCCTCTTTCAGGGGAGTTAAGTTAAAATTGGTTTTCTAAAGATTCAGTTCACCCATCGTTCAGGTGTTTGCACCTGAATAGGGATGCTGAGTCCTAAGCACCATCCCCCTCTCCCCCCGTTGTATCTCTGTGTGGTGTGTATGTGCTACAGAACTTGTCAGCAATGCTTGATTCCCCAGACATATCGGTACTCACAACAACAAATTTTCATAATACAACTTCACAATATCAATCAGAATTCATGAGTTGTACAGATATAGCCCCGATTCATCACAACAGGTAGCAAAAAAATGTGCTCACTGCCATTACAACAGTTAATGTTCCCCTTCTTGTTTGAGAGTCATCATCATACAATGACAGAGCTGAGCTGAGCTGACCTGTTAGGACAGGTATTCCCATGTTAGAGAATAAACCTTCTCACACCAGTGAGGGCATGTTGCTTCTGGAGAATATCTAACACAGGGGGAAATAATTCTGTTTTTACTCACTAACAGCGCCAACAGGTATTCACTGAACAGCCTTGTCCCCCACAATACAGCACCGAGCGTCACTTTCTCCAGTGTCCTTACCAAAAAAGAACACGTGAGCACATGGACAACTAAGGAAAGATACGGCGTTCCACCTAAAATTGGGATGTAAATTACTTCTGCAATGTTAGAACGAAAGGGCCAATATCACTGCTAGCATAAGCAGGTGCAATCCCAGAGGGTTCTTTAGCGGAAATAGACCTCTGTAGTGTCCCAGTGTCTCACTGTGATTTTTGTAGAGTCCTTTTGTTTTGTTTTTCTCCATTCTCTACACTCGGTCTTGATGTGCTCATGAGGGAGGCAGCCACTTTATATGTGACTTTTGTATGGGTTGTCATTCTGGTCCCCGGTGTTAGCAGACATCTTGTTTGTTTATATTAGGTGGGATCAGGAGCAAAGGGCTGGTGGGTGCTGGGATGGATCGATCCATCACAGCAAGGATGTAGAAAGGAAACTAGCAGTGGTCAGAGTTGAATTGGTTTGTTACCACGGGTGAGGCTGTGTTTCAGTAATGGCAGCTTGAGGCTCACACATAGCCAGCAACAAACTGGCTTTCTCACGTTGCCATTCCAGACTTCAGACTGTGAGCTGCCTGCCCTGCTGGGCCCTTCTCCGCCTCTGGCAGCAGAGTAAGAGCAAAGGGAGAAGCAACTCTGAGATCTCCACCCAACCTACTGGCAGTGGGAACTGAGGGGGAGGCAAACTGAGTCCTTCCTTGCAAGTTGGAGAAGCAGCCCTGCCTATGAAATAGCAACTTTCCCCTCTCCAAGTGTCTGTGGAGCCAAGACAATTATGCCGTGAAGAGAGAAGCCCTTGTGACACTGAGGAGAGGTTTATGTTGGGCTCAACTATTAGACTTGGGTTGTTTTCTCTCTATATAGTATTAAGGCATCTGTGTTCTATTACAAAGGAGGGGAAAACCCTTCATACTTAGTGGCTGGCTTGTTAAATGTACTGGGTGTGCTGGCTTATGTCAGTCAGCCAGGCCTCTTTTTAAGTGTAGAATTGTCTTTGATTTTGGTGTGATGGTTTTATGGAATGGATTCCCTTTGTGAGCCAGGGGCTGACCCTGGTAGGCGAC
The DNA here is from genome assembly GCF_002925995.2 of Terrapene triunguis. Lineage (NCBI taxonomy): Eukaryota > Metazoa > Chordata > Testudines > Emydidae > Terrapene > Terrapene triunguis. The sequence continues at coordinate 74,704,413 of NW_020664409.1, forward strand.
TCAGGTGCTTACTTGCCTTAGTGCCAGCCTGGGGCAGGGGTTTAACTTGGTGGGTTTAGTTTGGGGGGATTTTCACTTTCACTTCGATACTGGGTATCAAGAGGATGGTGAGGTTTTGAGTAAAGGAAGAATTCTGCACCTGTGGGAGGTGCATGTTGTACACTGAGGATTAGTCATCTTAAAGGGAGAAGACAAGACTGTAGGATAGGAATTGCTGATCCAGCCCCCAAAAGTGGGCATGTCTTAATCCAGTACTCTGTTTGTATATTAGGGTTCAATACTCCCCCCCTTTTGCCTTCCCTATATCAAAGACTGGGTTCACTCTGGGAAGTTCCTTTCTATTTATGATTGCTAGGATTTGTATATGAAAGGCTGGCCAATACAGAGTCCTTCTCTCCTGCTCATTTTTTCTCATTGTTCATTTCATTCCCAACTCCTAGATCTGCACAGAAGAAATACGGCGTGCTGGGGAAACCTTTAGAGCTCATGAGGGGGTGGAGTAAAGTCCTCTGGAGAAAACGGGCATGATGTAGCCCATTACAGTTTTCTGGCTGCACACCTGCCTTGCAGGAATTACTCACAGACCAGTCAAAAATAGGTGACATTGGTGGTGCATGCAGCGTGCACTTCTCCTCGCTTTCATTTTATTTTTATATTCAGGTTGTCTTATCTATAACCCATAAGTGATGATAGAATGGGATTAGACCAGGAATATAAACATATCTTGAAAAGTGTGGCTACCCTATGAATGACACTGAAGAAGACCAGAAAAATATATCCAAAACCAATAGGTAGAAGCCTAGAACATCCCACCATACACCTTCCTGTGGGAAATCTCCATGGAGTTCTCCAGTCATCCCATGGAATAGGCCACAGGGTTGGCTCCCGAGCCCTAAAGTTCCCAGGGAATCAGCAGGAGCATCTGCACTTGTGCCTCACACTGATGCTGGGTCTCTGGTAGATGCCTCCATTGCTGCTAGAAGTCAGGCTGCCTGAGCTTCCTCAGCCTATTGCTGCCTCCAGTGCTCCACCCTTATGGGAGTATCCCCACTGCCTGGGGTGAGGCGTGAGGTCACACAAATGGTAACACCATATCTGGTTCTATCATATTTTTCCCTAGGTTCCACAGGTTTGATAGAAGGATGGTGGACAACATATTCCTCCCTGCAGGCTCCACCGTTGGCCTGCCCCAGCCAGCCCGCCTGCCCCCTTCCTCCACATTTTGCTCTGGACCCTGGAGAGCCCTCTGTATGGTGCAGCATAAAGGAGGGATGCTGCTACTGATGCAACTGTGGTGCTCCGCTGTGGCTGGGGGTGATCTGAGCACCCATCAAGCCCTTTGCTACTAAGCATTGAAACAAGATTTCGTGACAGGTCACCAATGGAGAAACAATGTTGGACTCTGTCATTAGTTAGACTGCAAAAATGCCCAGATTGTGGGACTGCAGTGAAAGGGAAGGGTTACCTTAGGGAATATCTAATGAGATTAATGAATAAAAAGTGCCTTAGACCATAAAATAGCTGTGCTGATGCAAATTAGGGGTATGTGAGTCACACAGGTGTTCCAGCTGCACCTTTGTGTCTCTCCAGCCAAACTAGGCCCCTAAGGGACACATCAGACGCTATTCTGTGTAATTGTTTCTGACATTAATGCTTAACATAGGTCAAAACCTACCCCTGCCTTTTTGCAAAATAGGCTTAATAATTATTAACTTCAGTCTGGCTTAGCAGAAAACAAATGTTAACTAATAACCTTGATCTCCCAATAAACAATCAATTATTCAATCCCCTTTTTGAATGTCTGCCGTGATTGCATTTATATTTACTTGAGAAATACTGGGTCTGATGCGTCACTGCCTTACTCCAGCTTTATACCAGTGTAACCCCACTGGAATCAGTAGAATTACACAGGTGTAAAACTGGAGTAATGCATTGGCAAATAAAGGTCATAGGGTAAAATCCTGGCCCCACTGAAGTCCCTGTGGATTTTGCCTTTTCAGTGGTGGGAACAAAGATGTCACGCATAGTCTTTTCCTCTGTGAATTTGCCATCATGTTGATTTAGCTGTAACTAAACTGATCTTTTTATGATGCACTCTGCAGTGCTTATCACTGCCTTAAGGGTTAGAGTGGCATGTATCCAGATACCCCTCTGAAAGCTGCATTCTGCCACACAATCACCCTCCTCTTCTAAGCCTTAAAGCCAAAGCACCATGTGAATTGTAGCCTTTACTTCTCTATGTGAGGCTTGCACCTTAGGCTTCTAAATTACATTTTGTCAGCCTGCTAACAGAGCAAGATATGAGACCATTAAAATGAGCATTAGTTATATAAGTGTTCATGAATGTCTAAATATTAATGGCCTCACATAATGGAAGTGCTCTAAATAATCCTCTTTAGTTTTTGTAGCTTAATCTTTATTCATATTTTATCCACTAGTTACATTTAAATGACATTTCTTCTGATAACCAAAAGGTTGTGAATAATGCTTACTGAAATTACAGAATTCTTGACTGTGGCATTGAAAGATAAGAATGATACCACAACATTCACAGGACTATTGTCTTGGACATTTTTAATTGTGAACCCCAGGACTTGCAACAATTTAAACAAAAAATGCAAACATCACTCGACCCATCTTCCTCCTTTGTATATTGTCCACAGAGTGGTTTACAATCCTAGCCCGTTCGCATTATAAATGTTTACCTCAACACTCTAGTGGACAGTGTTTTATCGATTTCTAACATTTACCAACTAAACACTGTTTAAATAATGTTGAGGTTCTGAGGTTCATCAACAAAAGCAAGGAATTAAAAGCTTACATGCTGTTCCTAACTAGCTGCCACAGTCCACAAGTACTCAACTAAGTATCAAACTCTGCAATTCATTGACAAGGGCACACTGATGCATACCAGGGGTGTTGCAAAACCAGCTACAGAATCCGAGATAGTTATTAACATTTTTATTTGTTTGCAAGGGTACCCATGATGTACCAGATCAGTGTTTCTCAACGACTAGTCCGTGGACTGGCACCAGTCCCTGAGATTTCCCTGACACAGTTTAGGAAGGCAGCAAGCTGGTCCCTAGAATCAAAAAGGTTGAGAAACACTGAACTAGATAAAAGAAGGCACAATTCGTACCCTAAAAAGCTTAAAATCTAAAAGACACACAGGCAATTGGCAGGGAAAAGGGGGTACAATATGTACATATATAAAGAGCTCAAGGTGGTGGTTGACCATATCATGGTAACAGATGTTTAACAATTGTTTTTTTAGTATAAAATACCATAGTGATAATCTATGTATTTATAAGTACCCACAACCTCGCTGTAATCATCTGAGCTCTCCATTTCCCAGTGAACACATTTAAAACCTCAATCGCTTAGCTATTAAAAAACCCAGAATTCTAACTAGAATATGGCATTCATTTCTCAAATTTTGAAATATGCTTTGTGAACTATTACACGGTTCCTTTTATTTAGACTTGTCACTTTACACAACTATTTTTTTGTTTTCTTTTGGTAAAGTGATTTAAATACACCACCAACAACAATTTGGCATAGCTCACTTCTTAGTAAATGCTTATGGCCATGGAGTTTATAAAGAAACTTGTACAATCTAATCCAGACCACCATGAAAGATGTTTCTACATAACTACTGCCAACCAAGAAAGAGCTCTTTTTATGAATCAAACACAATTACGTTTATGGGCAAACAAAGGGTGTGGCATAAATGCACCTCTTCGGGTTGAAGTGCAGTCTGAGAATCCTACTGTGAGAGCTACAGTACTGTACATAAGAATGGCCATATCGGGTCAGACCAAAGGTCCATCTAGCCCAGTATCCTGTCTTCCAACAGTGGCCAATGTTCGGTGCCCAGAGGGAATGAACAGAAGAAGTAATCATCAAGTGATCCATCCCCTGTCACCCATTCCCAGCTTCTGGCAAACAGAGGCTAGGGACACCATTTCTGCCCATACTGGCTAATAGCCATTGATGGACCTATCCTCCATTAATTTAGCTAGTTCTTTTTTTGAACCCTGTTATAGTCTTGGCCTTCACAACATCTTCTGGCAAGGAGTTCCACAGGTTGACTGTGCGTTCTATGAAAAAATACTTCCTTTTGTTTGTTTTAAAACTGCTGCCTATTAATTTCATTTGGTGGCCCCAAGTTCTTGTGGTCTGGGAAAGTAGTAAATAAGACTTCCTTATTTACTTTCTCCACACTGTCATGATTTTATAGACCTCTATCACATCCCCCCTTAGTCGTCTCTTTTCCAAGTTGAAAAGTCCCAGTCTTATTAATCTCTCCTCATATGGCAGCTGTTCCATACCCCTAATCATTTTTGTTGCCCTTTTCTGAACATTTTCCAATTCCAATATCTTTTTTGAGATGGGGCGACCACATCTGCATGCAGTATTCAAGATGTGGGCTTACCATGGATTTATATAGAGGCAATATGATATTTTCTGTCTTATTATCTATCCCTTTCTTAATGATTCCCAACATTCTGTTTGCTTTTTTGACTGATGCTGCACATTGAGTGGATGTTTTCAGAGAACTATCCACAATGACTCCAAGATCTCTTTCTTGAGTGGGAACAGCCAATTTAGACCCCATCATTTTATATGTATAGTTGGGATTATATTTTCCAATGTGCATTACTTTGCATTTATCAACATTGAATTTCATCTGCCATTTTGTTGCCCAGTCACCCAGTTTTGAGAGATCCTTTTGTAGCTGTTTGCAGTCTGCCTGGGACTTAACTATCTTGAGCAATTTTGTATCGTATGCAAATTTTGCCACCTCACTGTTTACCCCCTTTTCCAGATAATGTATGAATATGTTGAATAGTACTTGTCCCAGTACAGACCCCTGGGGAACACCACTATTTACTGCTCTCCATTCTGAAAACTGACCATTTATTCCTACCTTTTGTTTCTTATCTTTTAACCGGTTACCAATCCATGAGAGGACCTTCCCTCTTATCCCATGACAGCTGTAGACAGATCACTAAAAAGAGAGTGAGGTCAAGAAGGGCTGATGGGAATTCACTATGCTATGTTGCCAGCTGATTCAGAGAATAGCATTAGAGTCTGTTTTCTGAAGAAACTATTGGTATTCCAGAGGGTTCCCAGTTGTGGCCTGCAGAGAACTTGTTAGTGAACTGGTCCCATGGTGCTGTTTCTCCTTCCTTGTTTCCAATTGCTACATTGCATTAGAAGAGAGCTGAAAATACATAAATATTTCCTAACATTACTCTTCCGTGTAAGTAATTGCAGTAGCTGCTAGTGGAATTTTACTGGACTGCCAATTAGAGGGAAAGTGATCCATTGGGCAATTGCTCTACCAAGATATAGTCCACTCTATGAAAAGCTTTGAGAGTATTCAACAAGCCTGCTCTGTTGGGCTAAGGTTAAATTAGTCTCATCTAGGAAAGGAAAAATTAAACCCCAAAATGAGGCTCACTAACAATAAACACACTAAACTGGACAGGTACAGTGTTCGTTTCAAGTAATACAAATATGAATTTCATAGTACAATGCTAAAATGGTTGTGTAATGTACAGAATCTCTCTAAATCACTGAAAAGTCAAATTAGGCTTCATTGCGTCTGAAAACCCACCACCCATTTCATATGATGTAATTAGTGAAACAACTCTGGGCAAATGGCAAGGCATGTTTAAGTAAACAACTAGAACAATGCAGTCTCAAAGATTTCTGGCTTGTAGGGAGGAGAATTGCCTAAAGAGAGTGTAACTTTTAAAGTGAAAAAAATATATTTGGCGTGACTGGTGGGGAAGCAGGAACTGAGAATTGTAGCTAATCAAGCATTTTTATAATTATTTGGCTAGACTCTGGAGAAGAAGGGAAAATTATGTAACTTAGTAGAGTAAAGAGGCTAAGAATAAAATAATTGAATTTAGTCTAGAAGTAAGCACCATAGAAATCCGGCAAGTAATCTGAAGGTGATTATGGGTAGAATAAAACCCGATCCATTGATCCAAGTTTTGCAAGCAATCAAAAAACAACAGGGTTTTGAAAGTATGTATGGGAAGAGGTTCTACTATATAGGCTTGACTAGAATTTCTGGCACTAGAGGAGATGCTGTGAGCTAGATCCTCACTGGAGTAAATTGCCATATAGTTCCATTGACGTCAATGGACCTATGTTGAGTTAGACCACCTGTGGCACTGGCTCTGCATATGTACAACTTTGGTCACTTTATTTTCAAAAAGAAAATTGCATAGATTGAAAAGATGCAGCAAATGACCATGGAGGATTTGAAACTACATGCTTGGGATTATTAGCCAGACTTGGCCTATAATTCTAATACATTTCATAGAGGTTTAGAAGACAAGCAAAAGGAAACCATGAATTCCTGACAATGGGCAGGTTGTCATTTTACTTATTCAAAAACAAAAAGTCAAAGACTGAAGTTACAAAGGGAAGCAAACTAGAAATCAGTCAGGGGGACTGCATCAATAGATTTGCGATGCTATTTCATCTTTGACTGCACGTAACTTTCATGAATGTTAGAGATACTGGGGCTGATTCTCCTCTCACAAACACCAATTTTACCATTGCTTGCAATGGATTTACTCCTGATTTACACCAGTATAATAGAGAACAGAATCTGGCTCATTAACACGAAGACTTACAGAAGTACTGCATGTTCAAAATGCTTAGTTGATACACATGCATCTCTGGGAGAAGAGTTCTAAGAGAGGTTGAAATATAGAACAAACTGCTGAAAATAATATGAGCGAGTAGTGCATAAATCAGTCCAAGAGGGAGGCTGCTGTACTGCTTTTCAAGAAAATAGGAACTGCCACTACCTAGATTTTTGGGGATTGCAGAGAAAGAATAAGTTGATTTGAATTTCTTATGTCCAGAACAGTTCTTCTGATGCTTAAATGTTCCTCTGTATTTCATTATTCATCAAATGCACAGCTAATATTTCAGGCTGAAAACTTTTTACACATGACTTACCCCTTAAATAGTTCCATAGTGTGTTTTCACTTCTGTTATAATACTGAATAATAATGCTTACATTCAATGCAAGGCTCTCCAAGCACTTCAGAAACATCAATGAATTAATATTAATAACCTCTCTAGGAGGTTGCCTGGTAGTAGTATTGCCATTTTATGATGAGAAACTGTGGCACAAAGAAGTTCAGTGACTTCCTTAAGATCACACTGCACATCATTGTCAGTACAGATAATATAACCCCCAACTCTTACTCCTAGTTCTAGACTTTAACCATTAGAATGTGCTTCCTGCTTTGTATCAAATGGAATGGGACAAATTCTGTTCTCTTGTACCCATGCAAACCAATTGACTTCAGTAGAGTTACTGAATGGCAAGTGAGAGCAGACCTTTTCTCCATGACATTATAAAATGTTCCCTCCCTCCTTATTAGAAGGCTCTTGTTGATATTGTGATGGAAGTCAGCTGATTCTAACCTATATTAAACGCCCGTTTAATTCATCATGGTCTATTAGACTGCAGTAGAAAAGTCTTACAAGGAAAGTGGTGGATGAATTGTCACCTGAGTTGACCCCATGAATTGAGCTAGACTAGAAAAAACTAGGGCTGTCAAGTGATTAAAAAAATTAATCATGCGATTAATCGCACTGTTAAACAATAATAGAATACCATTTAACTATTTTGGATGTTTTTCTACATTTTCAAATATATCAATTTCAATTACAACACAGGATACAAAGTGTAGAGTGCTCACTTTATATTTATTTCTGATTACAAATATTTGTACTGTAAAGAACAAAAGAAATAGTATTTTTCAATTCACCTAATACAAGTACTGTAGTGCAATCTCTTTATCATGAAAGTTGAACTTACAAATGTAGAATTATGTACAAAAAATAACTGCATTCAAAAATAAAACAATGTCAAATTTTAGAGCCTAAAAGTCCACTCAGTCCTACTTCTTGTTCAGCCAAACGCTCAGACAAACAAGTTTGTTTACATTTGCAAGAGATAATGCTGCCCACTTCTTGTTCAGAATGTCAGCTGAAAGTGAGACTAGGCATTCGCGTGGCATTGTTGCAGCTGATGTCGCAACATATTTACATGCCAGATGTGCTAAAGATTCATATCTCCCTTCATGTTTCAACCACCATTCTAGAGGACATGCGTCCATGCTGATGATGGTTTCTGCTCAATAAAAATCCAAAGCAGTGTGGACCAATGCATGTTCATTTTCATCATCTGAGTTAGATGCCACCAGCACAAGGTTGATGGTTTGTTTGTTTGTTTTGTTTTGGGGTTTTTGGGTGGTTTGGGTTCTGTAGTTTCTGCATTGGAGTGTTGCTCTTTTAAGACTTCTGAAAGCATGCGCCACACCCCGTCCCTCTCACATTTTGGAAGGCACTTCAGATTCTTAAACCTTGGGTTGAGTGCTGTAGCTCTCTTTAGAAATCTCACATTTGTACCTTCTTTGCATTTTGACAAATCTGCAGTGAAAGCGTTCTTAAAATGAACAACGTGCTGAGTCATCATCCGAGACTGCTATAACATGAAATATATGCAGAATGTGGGTAAAACAGAGCAGGAGACATACAATTCTCCCCCGAGGAGTTCAGTCACAAATTTAATTAATGCATTTTTTTTTTAACGAGCGTCATCAGCATGGAAGCATATAAGAACGGCTGTACCGGGTCAGACCAAAGGTCCATCTAGCCCAGTATCCTGTCTATCGACAGTGGCCAATGCCAGGTGCCCCAGAGGGAGTGGACCTAACAGGCAGTGATCAAGTGATCTCTCTCTCCTGCCATCCATCTCCATCCTCTGACAAACAGAGGCTAGGGACACCATTCCTTACCCATCCTGGCTAATAGCCATTAATGGACTTAACCACCATGAATTTATCCAGTTCTCTTTTAAACGCTGTTATAGTCCTAGCCTTCACAACCTCCTCAGGTTAGGAGTTCCACAAGTTGACTGTGCGCTGCGTGAAGAAGAACTTCCTTGTATTTGTTTTAAACCTGCTGCCTATTAATTTCATTTGGTGACCCCTAGTTCTTGTATTATGGGAATAAGTAAATAACTTTTCCTTATCCACTTTCTCCACATCACTCATGATTTTATATACCTCTATCATATCCCCCCTTAGGGCTGGTCTATACTTAGCCACTAGTTCGGCGGCTGGAAATCGAACTTCCTGGTTTGATTTATCGCGTCTGGTCTGGACGCGATAAATCGAACCAGGAAGTGCTCGCCGTCAACTGCGGTACTCCAGCTCAACGAGAGGAGTACCGCGGAGTCGACGGGGAGCCTGCCTGCCGCGTGTGGACCGCGTCTGAACCGCGGTAAGTTCGAAGTAAGGTATGTCTACTTCAGCTACGTTATTCATGTAGCTGAAGTTGCGTACCTTACTTCGACTTGGGGGGTTACTGTAGACCAGGCCTTAGTCTCCTCTTTTCCAAGCTGAAGAGTCCTAGCCTCTTTAATCTCTCCTCATATGGGACCAGTTCCAAACCCCTAATAATTTTAGTTGCCCTTTTCTGAACCTTTTCTAGTGCCAGTATATCTTTTTTGAGATGAGGAGACCACATCTGTACGCAGTATTCGAGATGTGGGCATACCATCGATTTATATAAGGGCAATAATATGTTCTCTGTCTTATTCTCTATCCCCTTTTTAATGATTCCTAACATCCTGTTTGCTTTTTTGACCGCCTCTGCACACTGCATGGACATCTTCAGAGAACTATCCATGATGACTCCAAGATCTTTTTCCTGACTCGTTGTAGCTAAATTAGCCCCCATCATATTGTATGTATAGTTGGGGTTATTTTTTCCAATGTGCATTACTTTACATTTATCCACATTAAATTTCATTTGCCATTTTGTTGCCCAATCACTTAGTTTTATGAGATCTTTTTGAAGTTTGTCACAGTCTGCTTTGGTCTTAACTATCTTGAGCAGTTTAGTATCATCTGCAAACTTTGCCACCTCACTGTTTACCCCTTTCTCCAGATCATTTTATGAATAAGTTGAATAGGATTGGTCCGTGGACTGACCCTTGGGAAACACCACTAGTTACCCCTCTCCATTCTGAGAATTTACCATTAATTCCTACCCTTTGTTCCCTGTCTTTTAACCAGTTCTCAGTCCATGAAAGGACCTTCCCTTTTATCCCATGACAGCTTAATTTACATAAGAGCCTTTGGTGAGGGACCTTGTCAAAGGTTTTCTGGAAATCTAAGTACACTATGTCCACTGGATCCCCCTTGTCCACATGTTTGTTGACCCCTTCAAAGAACTCTAATAGATTAGTAAGACATGATTTCCCTTTACAGAAACCATGTTGACTATTGCTCAACAGTTTGTTTTTCTATGTGTCTGACAATTTTATTCTTAACTATTGTTTCGACTAATTTGCCAGGTACCGACATTAGACTTACCGGTCTGTAATTGTCCTCTGGAATGGTGGCCGAAGCATGAAGGGGCATACGAATGTTTAGCATATCTGGCACATAAATACCTTGCAATGCCAGCTACACAAGTGCCATGCGAACACCTGTTCTCACTTTCTGGAGACATTGTCAATAAGAAGTGGGAATATAGCATGGATAAATATTCCTTATTTCCTTTCAGGGCTTTTGTTGATGGTAATAGTCTGGTTTTAAATGTGATAATACATTTTCCCTCTTATTATCTAAGATCTCCAGAGCACCATAGAGTCATGAATTAAGGCAGAAGAAGTAATTAGATCCTATCATGCTGTCTAAATATTATTTGATCTGGAACACAGACATTAAGAAACTCCAAGAAATAAAAATGCAGCTTTTGACTTGGTATGGCTAGAAATACTCATTGTTAACAGCAGTAAATCAAGGGCTCCTTCAGAGCATTGACGCTGTCATTGGTTATGTTAAACATTTTTCAGACTATGCACAAGGTTGCAAAATATATTTTCATAGCAAAAGCACAGTATTTGCACAAGGTTAATATTTTCTCTGTGTCTTTGTAACTACTACAGACACTCACAAAAAGTAGCTAAATAGTAAAAGAACTCTAGATGTTTGAATAAAAACACTGAATTTGATTTGCTATATCTCTGTGGGATTATATTATTGGGTTTGGACAGTATGTGGACAACTGCTTGTCCAAAGTTTTCTGAATTTTAGCACTAATGTTTCTTTAAAACTGAAGTGCATTGGTTGCTCTGTGCTATCTTCTACTGGGTTTTCTCTTTTTAAAATACTTCAGTCATCTAATCAGGGAGCAGAAACCACACAACAGGAATAAGGAACAGTGGATAGCTGAAGCAAACTATTAGCGGTAAATATGCCCAATAGCCTGTGATGGGATGTTAGATGGGGTGGGATCTGAGTTACTACAGAGAATTCTTTTCTGGGTGACTGGCTGGTGAGTCTTGCCCACATGCTCAGGGTTTAGCTGATTGCCATATTTGGGGTCGGGAAGGAATTTTCCTCCAGGGCAGATTGGCAGAGGCCCCGGGGGGGGGGGGCGTTCGCCTTCCTCTGCAGCATGGGGCACAGGTCACTTGCTGGAGGATTCTCTGCACTTGAAGTCTTTAAACCACGACTTGAGGACTTCAATAGCTCAGACATAGGTTAGGGGTTTGATACAGGAGTGGGTGGGTGAGATTCTGTGGCCTGCGTTGTGCAGGAGGTCAGACTAGACGATCATAATGGTCCCTTCTGACCTTAAAGTCTATGATTCAAACAACTTGTGTACAATCTATAATCTGAAAAATATTTGTCCAAGCAATTCAGTCAATACTTATGAATAGCAAATACATTTTAACAAAATCAGCATTGGTTTGTGAATGATCCAGAAATAGTAACTAATATATTAAGACTAGTTGTAGTACATGGTATTATATACAGCCAAATTATTTCACCTAGAAAATAATAATTGGTAGTGATCCCTTTATTTTGGTTGCCTAACACCTCTCTTTGTAAAAGACTCTTGCTATCTTTTTCTGAGAAGCTCTAACACCTCCATTGTACTCAGAGTGATAAATCCCATGCCTCCAGTCCAAAGCAGTTCTGGTGGTGTCTTTCCATGTGGAACAAAGGTTGCCCATAATAAAGATGACTGCCGCTACCATTGTTTTCAGTGTGACTGAAGTCAGGTTATCTGCAGTGAAGACAGCTCCCCCTGATCTTTGATTAGGGGGCTGGACAGAAAACTATGAAGACACAGGAATGTGGCCTCAGAAAGGCACCTGAGACAGGTACAGGAGGGATACTGAGGGCTTGTAAGAGAGATGGAATTCAGGGTTAGGCTGGAGGGGGTGCTGGGGATCCAACCCACTTCAGTAGTTTAATGGAACTACTCATATGAGTAAATTATTTGCACAAGTAAGGGTTGGAGCACCATATCTTACTGTGTGGCTTCAAGACAACCTTCAGACTATGGAAACCTCTCCCTTGTTCATCAATGTTTTTTGTACTGTCTGTTAAAAATACAAGTCAGGAGGGCTTGAACAGAAGGGATGTGGAGCTTCTGAATACATGTTTTTCATCAAACACTATATGCCAGAAATAGACTTTTTCCCTTGTTGGTTTCCACTTTTTATAAGAAAATAAACTTTAAGTGATTTGCTGAAGACCAACTATAGTGAATGGTACAAGACTAGGATATTGTGTGGAAGGTAAATGGCAGGTCTGATCTGAAAAACAGCATGAATGTGGACTGCATAGTACCTTAGGGATCTGAAAAAGTACAATCAATGTCCACGTTTCGCACACTTTCCCAATGGAAAAAAAAATTGCTATTTTCTCTTTGAAATCCTTGGAAACTCTGCTAAAACACATTTCCTAACCCTGTTTGAACAAGTGTGATTTTTATAATCTTGGAGTTTGCTTTGAGTTGCATTACAAACCTCCATATCCTTTCACTTGGAAAAAGGCTGGTGATTCAAATGCATTGAAGAGCTAAATACAAATATTATTTACTTTTCTGATTAGATTAACAGCATTTCATTTAAAGTGCTTATGAAATCAAGAACATCTCATAAGTGCACTGAATAGCTCTATAGAGTGCATGGTTCTAGGACCTTGAGAAACTGGTCTCTAGCAACCATGTTAATTAGGGTACAAGAGGAAGAATATGTGTAAAAGACTCAGGAAATTGGATCTCCCATGAGGAAAAAACAGATATTGTATGGAAAAGAGGTACTAGGGTATTAAATATTTCATTTTTTTTTAAATGGCCAGATGTTCCCATAAAGCATATTGTATGTACTCCTAAATCAAACTCTTCACTATAAGGGTGTTTAATAGAGTGACCAAACTACCCTGAGGCAATAGGATAAAAACTTCACATACCACTTTGGAATTAACAGTGCAGCAAGTTCCTGTAATCTCCTGACTCAGTATGCGGAAAGAGCTCACACAAATTACTCAGTGAACACATTTACAGTGTGTCACTTTTGGTTTCATCAGACTGTGCAAATGTTTGGCAAACCTACAGTTTTTTGAAAATGTATTTCTAGTAGAAAGTACTGTTTACATAACTACATTTCCTATCTCATTGTGTCATTTTCCCTCACCTGCTTGACATGGGTGTAACATCAGTATAGCTCTATGACCAACAAGAAATAAATACAAAAGACCTTTGGTTTTATATACCACCTTAGATGTGAAAGGTATCTCAAACGGCTTCACAAATCTATCGGATGCCAGTAACAGAGTGACTCTGTAGTAATACAAAAGACCTTTGGTTTTATATAGCACCTTATATATTACATGTTTCAACTTGTTTTACTGAGAGGGTATGTCTTTACTGCCAAAAAAGGTGTCTACTCAAACTGGCGTTGAACTCAAGCTGCTAACCTCAGTTAAAAGCTGAGTTGCTGTGTCTTTACTGCACTGCTATCCTGAGTTAGTTAACCTGAGTTAAGAACACATTTATATTTTTTTCTCACTGAGGACATACCCGGAAAAAGAATCTTGACCATATTACTGGGGTTAGGAATTGACTATTTTTTTTCAGTAGTGCCATGGGATTAAACTTTGACCTGGAGAGCTACATAGAGACCTCAGCCTATAACCTCATTTTATGCCAAAAAACCTACTTAAGTAACTGTCAGTGCAATTGCTTACCAGCACCATGCTGCAGTGTGAGCATAGGGTGTAAGCTCGAGGCCAGGTGTGACACTTGATTTTTAGTTGACAAGACAGCTAACGATTAAGCCAGTCTTCAGTAATTTCCTGTAGTTGAACCAATCCAATGGTCCTCTGTGATAGGGTATGTACCCTACACAGGCCCTGAATGGGCTAATGGGGGCCTGAGAGGCCTTTTATGCTACTTGGCTGCAGCTGGAGGATGGGCTAGACTTAACTGGGAAGGAGCTGGGAGGTTACTATAGAGGCAGAAAGTCTGTAGCGGAAAGTTGCTGCAGGGAGGGGAAGAAGGAATTCTGGGCTCACTGCCTGGGTCTAGAGATGTTGTGAGACACAAGCCTTGGGACAGAGTAAGGCTGTGATCCTTGTCTGACTAGAAAAGGCTGGCAAATGGCTAGGGGAGAGACAGCGGCTAGCTGGGGAGTGACCTGCTCTACATGCAGCATTGCCAACCCCAAATGCTCAAAAATCATGAGTCCAGCTCACCAACAATCATGGGATTGGCTTTAAAATCACGAGATTATGTAAAAGTAATAGATTTGGTGTTCTTTTTATTTGCCTTCTGCTTTTTGAGCCTTTAGGGTGCACTGGGGTCACATTTTGAAGCTTTCTCCACAGCCATGAGGGCTAGAGAAACTTACTTTTTCTTTAAGAAATGAAAGGTGAAATCATCACATATCCACGTGACTCCAGGAGCTGGGGCTTTAAGGAAAACAACAATAATTCTCATGAGACTCATGAAAGTTGGCAACACGGTAATATGCCATGTTTGGCGAGGCAGCGGCGCTCCCACAGTGTGTCCACTCTTCTCCATCCTTAAACTCATTTCCCACCCCCAACCCCTCCTTTTATCATTTACAGCCAGATTTATGAATGTTGTGAAGCTTGTTCTGTGCTCCACTGCCAATGGAATCTGTCCCTAAAGCCAGTGTAACTGGCTCAAGCATGACCACACGAGGTCTCCTTCAGTGATGTAGAGCCATTGTAAGGGCACATATGCCACTCCCCCTCCAGGCTGCTGACAATGGGGGGCATGGCTGGAGGAAAGGGACTGGCTTCAGACACCATTGAACTGTAGCAGCAGTGGTTTGGGTCCCTTGGGGTCATTTATAGCTGGTGGCAACCTTTAGATTGCTCCAGCCCTAAGCAGAGGGACCAGCCCTGCATGGCGGCAGCACCAGGAACAGCAGCAGAGTGTAAAAGTGGGCTTAAAATGATGGTTGCATATGCATTCCTGAACTGTACATGGATCCCCTCCCCCACTGTTTGAAAGGGGAGGGGGGAAGAGGGGTTAGGCACCTCTATGGTCCTTTCCCTGGCCCCAGCAGGTCTGGGATCTGTGCTGGAGGGTGGGGGTGGACATTGGGTGAACTGGGGTTGGGTACGCATCGTCTCCACTTTGACCCCACAGCAATCCCCTGGAAAAGTTAATGTGGACCTAGGGCAGCAAAAGCTATGGTGAGTCTCTGGTACCACAGTTTCAGTGTGGGGCCTGGTACCAAGGAGCTGAGGCTGCTAGTTATGGAGCTGCTATGAAGGCAGAGGGTTTACTCATCAATGGCCATGGCCTTCTATGAATCCCTTTATTCGGGATGGGCCCTACATTCATTTCCATGGGAGGCCAAACTGCATCTTCTCCAACGGGATGCTATGGGGAATCCCTTGCAGGAGATCCTCACAGAGATCTCTCCCTGGGAGCGCCCTCCAGCAGACTTTACCAAGGAGAGGATGATCTGGGCCAGGATCAGACCATGAGCATCTAGCCCAAGTCCACAGGAGTTCCTGACTCTCAGTACTACTATCAAACCACTGTCCTAACTATTAGTTTATTGAGCAACTTCTCCAAGCTCATATGTGATTAAGCTCCCTAATGTAATGCTGTGGCCAAAAGAGCTAATGAGATTCTAGGATGTATAAACAGAGGAATCTTGAGTGGTTGTCTTTCCTCTGTAATTGGCACTGGTGCAATCACTGCTGGAATACTGTGTCCAGGTCTGGTGCCCGCAATTCAAGAAGGATGTTGATCAATTGGACAGGGTTCACAAAAGAACCATGAGAATGATTAAAGGCTTAGAAAACATGCCTTATAGAGAGACTCAAGGAGCTCAATCTACTTAGCTTATCAAAGAGAAGGTTAAGGGATGACTTGATTACAGTCTATAAATATCTACATAGGGAACAAATATTTAATCATGGGCTCTTCAATCTACTAGAGAAAGATGTAACATGATCCAAGGGCTGGAAGTTGAAACTAGACAAATTGAGGCTGCAAAAAAGGGGTACATTTTTGAGAGCCAGAGTAACTAACCATTGGCACAATTTACCAAGGGTGGTGGTGGAACAATTTACCTCTGACAATCTTTAAATCAAGAGTGGATGTTTTTCTAAGAGATGCACTAGGAATTATTTGGGGTGAGGGAGTTCTATGGCCTGTGTTATACAGGAGGTTGGACTAGATGATCACAATGTTCCCTTCTGGGCTTGGAATATGCTAAAATATTATTTATTTTATTGGGATAGTTATTGCCAGGCTGCTGTAGACTGGAACTTCAACCCACTAGGTCATAACTTTGATGAAAATCCTATAATCCATTCTACCTCTTTTTTTTTTTTTCCCCCCCTTCCTGCCCAGCACTCTTAGAATGTTTGCAGCCCATTTGGGATTAATCTCAGAACCCCATTAAAAAGACCTACTGCCTATCAGGTATGTTTTTTGCCATCTGGTACATCTTACTAATTCTTCAAAGAGCAGGTCTTGACTTGAAATATATAACTTTTGAAGTATAGTACGTAAAATGCTTTGTAGCAGTTTCACCAGGGGAGTCGTATCCTTGACTTGTAATTTTTCACTTTTTATTATTTAATTTTTTTATTGTGACCATAAAAACTTGTAAATTCATATCAGATCCATACAAGCAGTGATAGCTTACAGGCAATGTTACATCATTCACAGTACATAGAAAGCATTCATTCCATAATAGCAGGTTCAGACAGATGGCGTGAAGCCCAACCACAAAGGCCATATTTTCATATTATCATGCACCCTGGCAAGAGCAATTCACAGGCTGTCACAATATCAATAGCACTGTAACAAAGGCAACCAAACACCCTTTACAATACCTAGCCAGTACGTGAATGTGAGTGCACGGAATGTAGTTACATTCCATCTTTACAGAAAGAGAGACGGCTTTTCTGTTTGTTCACAAATTTCCTTGGGGAACGACAAATCTTATGGTGTTAGAGGTTTTATGAATCCCTTAAACTTTATTTGGGAGGGAGAGAGTCAGAGGCGTGGGGGTCACAAAACTCAATGGGGTTCACCAACTTTTCCCCCTGTAATTTTAAAGCAATGCTGTTTTCTCGATGGTGATTCAAATGTAAGACAACCATGTTTTCTAGAAAAAGGGAATCCTCTCTCAACAGCTAGTCTGGCCTACCCATATAAAGGCCATGTATAGCAAATCAGATCCTCGGCTGGTGTAAACTGAGGTAGCCAACCTACATCACTGAGGAACTGGTCCATTGTACTTACTGTTTTATTAGCACTTGCTTTACCCCCCACATTTCACTCTTTTTTCCCCCCCCCATAGGCAAGGTGTAATACAAACCCATTAATATCTGATTTGGAGTAAGACTTTGAAGCCCCCTATACCTGAGTGTTTGAAATTAGACAAAATGAGTTCATCCAGCCTTACGCTTCACAGCAGTGGTTAAAGCAAGGAGCTTGGAGTCATGAACTTGCCACTGAATAAACTGACTGGGGCATATACTAGACACTGGCAAATAATGGATTTACAGTGAGTCTGAGGGCCCAGTTACCCCATTCTGTGGTAGCTGGAGGAGAAACAGTTAACTGGGGATTAAACCCAGCTGGAGATGGTGGCATCCATATTATCATAACCAGAGCACGAGATTGATGGGATGTAACATTTATTATTAGCACTCAAATGTGGCCTTCTTGCTATTGTGAGTTGAAAACCCCAGTCCTATAGTCCCCTTGCAGCAGGCTGGTGTAAGCCTCAGGGAAAGGGGCAAAGAGTATAGAACACAGCCCAGGGCTGAAAGCCAGTTATGTGGTCACTCTGGATGTTCATCTGGACTCTTTGTTACTGCAAAAGGGGACTTCACTGAAAGGTGACCAGGCTGGAGGGCTACAATGTGGAAGATGCTGACCGCAGTAGAATTAAAACAGCAATCAACAGATTGTTAGTAGTGAGGACCCCTGCAATGCACTGACCTGGCACCAGGGGAAGCCATGCTGATGTGGGCAACCAATTAAAGTGATCTCCTGTTTGTTATTCCATTCCCACTATCTGTAAAATGGGGGTATTAATGTTTCTCCATTTTTGCAAAGTGTTTTGAGGCTGTTTGATGTAAGTTCTACAGGTGCAAAGTAGTAATATTAATAGACACACTGAATTAAATTGTCACCAGCTAAAAACACTGACATGCAGAAAATCAAATTTAATTTCTTGCCAACATTTGTTCTGGTTTTGTAATATTTTAGCAATGAGGAAAAACAAGAGTCTTGAACTCAGTCAAGTGCAATGATCTGAGATTCTCCGGTTCTCTAGTTGAGTGGGGGTAAATCCCCAAATACCTCTCAAAAGAAACCAGTCCTAGGGCCAAAGCTATTCAGAACCTTTGCAGATATCGGACTGTATGTCGGAAACAGTGCTCTTCTTCTACTTCTATAGAGACTTCCATGTTTCACCTGGCTGGTGGTGACTCAAAATGTCACTATCACCTGGTTCTTTGGTGCCCTATCTAAGTGGGCTGGTGATATCAGTCCAGTTCCCAGTAAGCATGCACCTATCTCACAAAAATCATAATTGCTGTCCATTTTGGTGGTGCCATCATAGACTGGGGACTGAATGAGGATGGTAGTTAAAATGCTGTGTATTTATATCCTGCTCAACCTCAGTACTTTCCACAGCTAAGGGTGGTCCCTGCATACCTCCATGCTTAACATCACAAAGAGAAAGTTCAGTGTTTTAAGCAAACAAAACACATCAACCTTCCTAAATGATGGACTTGACAAATACCAAAATGAATCCCCTGGAATATGAAGTAATATTCAGAATATCCTTAATAGGGGCTCTTGTAGAGTCCAATTAATGTGCATGATTTCTTGAAACAGATAAAAATATTGGAATCCTTCAGGAAGGGAGATTCCGGAAATTGCAATAATTTATTTGGTTGAGTGTTCCTAGAAAAGCGGCTGTGTGAGCGAACAAGGGATTGAACTGTGGCAGATGCTGCTATTATGAAGAAGAAATTAGGTCTTAATAAAGATCGTAATAGTGTGAACCAGATGCTCATCTCACACTTTATCTTTGAAAAGAATTGGGAGTGTGCCAAGCAGATCCATGTATGCATTGTGCATCTGGAAAAAAACATACAGCTGGATCCTGAGAGGCTTATTAAGGGAGGAGTAGCTTTTGCAAGCCAGTGAGCTCTTAATTAAATAAGAGAATGTGACTGGTTGGATCACAAGAAACCCCCTTGGGGACTGCCAACCGATGTGCCAAGACTACTTCTGCCCCTGCTTTCCCTGCCATCTTGGGACTCCAGCACCCTGTCCTGTTGAGCCAGACATGCCAGTCTGCTCCAACCCAGACCCAGGGTCTGAACCACGTGCCCTAAAGCTGCAGACTTAACTGAAAGCAACTTGAGAAGTGTTCCTGTCTTTAACGCTCAGATGCCCAACTCCCAATGGGGTCCAAACCTCAAATAAATCCGTTTTACCCTGTATAAAGCTTATACAGGGTAAACTCATAAATTGTTCACCCTCTATAACACTGATAGAGAAATATGCACAGCTGTTTCCCCTCCCCCCGGGTATTAATACATACTCTGGGCTAATTAATATGTAAAAAGTGATTTTATTAAATACAGAAAGTAGGATTTAAGTGGTTCCAAGTAATAGCAGACAGAACAAAGTGAATTACCAAGTAAAATAAAATAAAACACGCAAGACTAAGCCTAGTTCAGTAATAAAACTGAATACAGATAAAATCTCACCCTCAGAGATGTTTCTTTCACAGACTGGACACCTTCCTAGTCTGGGCACAATCCTTTCCCCTGGTACAGCCCTTGTTCCAGCTCAGGTGGTAGCTAGGGGATTTCTCATGATGGCCACCCCTTTTGTTCTGTTCCACCCACTTATATATCTTTTGCATAAGGTGGGAATCCTTTGTTCCTCTGGGTTCCCACCCCTCCTTCTCAATGGAAATGCACCAGGTTGAAGATGGATTCCAGTTCAGTTGACATGATCACATGTCACTGTAAGACTTCATTACCCACTTGCCAGCACACAAACAGGAAGACTTACAAGCAAAACAGAGCCATCTACAGTCAATTGTCCTGGTTAATGGGAGCCATTAAGATTCCAAACCACCATTAATGGCCCACACTTTGCATAATTACAATAGGCCCTCAGAGTTATATTTCATATTTCTAGTTTCAGATACAAGAGTGGTACATTTATACAAATAGGATGACCACACTCAGTAGATTATAAGCTTTGTAATGATACCTTACAAGAGATCTTCTGCGTGAAGCATATTTTAGTTACATTATATTCACACTCATCAGCATACTTTCATAAAATCCTATAGAGTGCAACATCACAGAGAAACCTGTTAAAATGTGACATTCTCTCTCAGGAGCTCCCTTTTGTCATTTACATGGATGGAGAAACATTCCCAGCAGAGTAAGGGCTGCAGTAATCTAGGTGTGTGGGTTTTCAAGGAAAGAATTGTCTATGATATCCATCTAGCAAATCATCACCTTGTGTATGGACTGTACAGAAAATACTTGCTAAGACAGCACATTCTGTAAAGGCAAACCTGCAGTAATTGTGTCTCACTGTCTTAACCTCCACCACAACAGACAAGGGAGCCACCAGGTATAATATTTTTACTTCTTGCAATTGGTGCAAAATCACCAATCCTACAGCACGGGCTCACCTGATGAAGCTAGCACACTCCCCATCACTATCTTAGGCACTTACGTGGCCCCCATTCCATAGAATCTGAGCACCACCCAATCCTCAATTAAATGTGTGAGGCAGGGAAGTGCTATTTATCCCCATTTTACACATGGGGAACTGTGGCACAGACTAAAGCCCCGATCATCCAAGGTATTGAGGTGCTAAACTCCCATTGAAATCAATGGAAGTCAGGAGCTTAAATACCTTTGAGAGTTTTGGTCCACATGACTTACCCAGGGCAGAGCAGGGAACTGAACGCTGGTCTAGCAAGACTTAGGTGAGTGCCCTAATCACTGGCCCATCCTTCCTTACAAGCCTTCTGGCACCTTTAAAAGGTAGTTTTTAAAAAAATCTTTTAGCCATCTCGGGCCTAATTCTCCTTTGCAATGCAGTTTGTGCAGTTACTTACACCAGTGAAATGGGGGTGTTAACACTCACTTTGCCCTGCATGCTTGCTGCCTGGGGAGCACAGTTTGAGGTGCCATCTTGCACCCAATTCTCTTGCTTACCCATGCTAAAGACAGGGATTCTCTGGCCCATACTCTGTTAATTTGTCTTTATATGATTGTGATTAATTACTGTAGTTAAGCTTTTTTCCCTTTTCATGTACAGTCAATGAGAACTTGATTCTAATGATGTGCCCTGGGTTTAATATTGTTTTACCTAATAAAACTAGAGTTTGCTCCAGTAGAAAAGCTCTATTTGGGGTTATGCCTGTATGTGTTTCCACCAAATAGTATAGCAGCACATAGTCTTGTACCCATTAAAGTTAATGACAATTTCTATTGGCTCATTAACAAAATGGCATCCATATTATCATAACCAGGGCAGGAGATTATGATGGGATGTAACATTTATTCACTGTTTCTGCTGTTGGCAAAGCTGCAAACACTACAAAAAAGCCAGGCTAATCAGTGACCTGTAAATTGGGTACTAGATGTTAGACTGTACACTGTATGAGTGTGCGAGAGAGAGTATGAGACAGCATCTATTCATAGCATATGCAGCTGTAAAAATGTCAGAGGGTCAAAATATTGCAAACACACAGTGCAGGGCAGTGTTGGCACAATACTAGAGTCCATATCCTGAGAACATGTTTACAAACACAAAAAGGCACTAGGTGGAGGTGCTTCCTATGAGTCTCATCTGAGGTGATAATTGGCTGGTGTAAAAATGGTCTTTGCTCAGTATGCTAAAGTCCAGTACAATCCGAATGGTCTGTTGTGCTCTTCATTTGCAGACAATGAATTTTGACCTTGTTTATCTAAAATAATTATTGACAGAGAAATTATTAAGCTAGATTTTTTTTTTTTCCCCACAAGATTGAAAAAGCTTTACCCATCTTGCTGGGGTTTCATTGCCCATTGTTAAGTCAGCAGCCAGACACCGCTGGATTGTGTCTGAGCGTCTGGATTCCTCTGAGGGAGAGTCAGAGCTTCCCTGTTGTTCTCCCTCTATAACTTCTCTGACCTTTATTCAGTCCCCGATCTCCTGGCCACTAATCCTTATTTGCCATTTTCAAATTACCTCATGAAACAAATATATTAAGTGCATGTAAGACTACATGACTGCTATGAACATGTGCTTTGGAGACCACATCACTGTAATCCTATGGAGTACGTAGCTATCAAGCGGTGATGATGCCTGTACTACACCTTTATATTTCTAAGTACTATCTGTGTGGGTAGAATTCAGCAGCCATTTTTATTACCAGAGATCAGGGTGGACTGTTAGATAGGGTTACCATATGTCCGGGTTTCCCCGGACATGTCCGGCTTTTGGGTCTTTAAATAGCCGTCCGGGGGGAATTTGTAAAAAGCTAAAAATGTCCAGGATTTCCCCCGGACGGCTATTTAAAGACCCAAAAGCGCTGACAGGGCAGCCACGCTGGGGGAACCATGGCAAGCCGGTGCCGCCGGCGCCGCTCACCTTCCCTCCCTGGGGCAGCGCGCAGCTGAGCTCCCAGCGCGGCGGTGCCAGCCCACGGAGCCCCCCGCCCGGCCAGCAGGAGCCTGCAGAGCGCAGCCCTCCCCCTGCCCCGGCACACAGAGAGGCAGGGAGGTCTCACTCCCCTGCGTGCTGCAGCGGGGCGGGGCTTGTAGACTCCAGCGGCAGGCAGCGGCCGCCAGGCAGAGAGCCCCCCCACCCCTGCCCCCCTCCCCTCGACCCGACCCTAGGAAGGGGCCAGAGGGACTGGGAGGGACCTGCCTGCTGGATGCTTCCTGGGAACTGCTCCAGGTAAGCACTGCTGGGCTCACCTGGCCCCTTGGCAGGTCCCTCTGCGGGGGCTCCCCTCAGACCCACTGCCCTCAGGCCCCACCCTGACCCTGTTCCCTCAGCCTCCCCCGCAGTCCCCCCTGTACCCCCACCCTCAACCAACTGCCCTCAGCCCCCCTGACCCTGTTCCCTCTGCCTCCCCCACAGTCCCTCCCCCCGATCATTTCACCCGACCCACTGCCCTCAGCCCCCACCCTGACCCTGTTTCCCCTGTACCTCCTACCCCGAACCCACTGCCCTCAGTCCCTGCCCCCATTCCAACAGCCTCCCCCACAGTCCCCCTGCTCCCCGCAACCCACTGCCCTCAGCCTTGCCTTACCCCAAATCTCTTCTTCAGCCTCCCCCGTCATCCCAGCCCCATCGCTCCCCCTGCTGTCCCACCCCCTCAACTTCCCCCCATTCCAGTCCTGCTCCCCTCTGTCTCATCCCCTCCAGACCCTGTCCCTCTCCCCAACCCTCCCCAGCCCAGCCCCATTGTCTCCCCCGCCCCGCCCCACCCCACTCTACACAGCTCTCTCTACCCTGTCCCATTCATGCTCCCCTCAGCCCCTACCCTACTCCCCCCATCCCAGTCCTGTCCCATCCCCCTCAGGCCCCCCAGTCCCAGTCCTGTCCCTCTCAGTTCCTCCACCCTGCTTCCCCTGGTCCATCCCCACACACCCACCGACTCCCTTGACCTCCCTCCCCCCAATCCCACTGCCTGGACCCACCCCTGTCCCACTCAGGACATGCATGAAAAAGAAGCAATGGGCTTAAATTGTAGCAAGGGAGATTTAGGTTAGACATTAGGAAAAACTTCCTAACTGTAAAGATAGTTAAGCACTGGAGAAATTACCTAGAGAGGTTATGGAATAGCAGTCATTGGAGTTTTTTAAGAGGTTAGACAAACACCTGTCAAGGATGGTCTAGTTGTTATTACTCAGTCCTGCCTCAGTGCAGGGGTTTGACTAGATGACCTGTTGATGTCCCTTCCAGTCCTACATTTCTGTGATTCACACTGAATTGCTTTGTGCCACTGTCTAGTAGTAGTGGCACACAGTTCTCTGACATGCAGGTTTATAAAATTGTAGTTAATATACAGTTTAGAGCATAGCAATTTTAAAGCTCTGCATGTTCAGACCAACTGAGCTGAAAATTGTGATCTTGTATTCAAAACTATTAAGATGTGGGCTGAAATAAAATCAGCATGAATTGCTCAACAATATCAATGGAATCAGCATTGCGCTGCTATATATTGTAAAACATTACAGTGAAATCTTGCAAGTATTACATAGCACGCCACCTTGCCCAAGTGGTAACTAAGCACAACATCTTCCTGTTTCAACATTCTTAACTTGTATCCCTCCTGGAAGTTGTTTTTTTTCAAACACTGAATGCTGCTAAGTTATGAGTTTTAACAGGTTTTTTTTTTCTTTTAAACCACAGCACTGAATGTTATTCTAAAATTGTTTTCCAAATATTCTTAAACTCCCAGTTTATCCCCTGCTGATGTTCATTGTGAAAAGTATTGCAGGTCTAATAATAGTATTTGGCACTTCTGTAATTCACTGTCCAACATGTGTTTTGTGCCCTCCTCTGGTGGATTTTTAGAGGATAACTGTATAGCTACAGGGAGTTATATCTTGAACTCAAGTAGTAGAAGCTCATGCTTTTAAGTCTGGATGGCTCAGGTTCAATCTTTGGTGACTAGCTATGATGGAGGTTGCTACACTTATAATCCCTTTAATCAGAAGTTCTGAATATGCTTTGTTGTGGGCAGAACTAGCCTATAGTTAAGCAACGGAAAATTTAGAATGGGAAGTGTTGAAATGTTGGGAAGCCTTATAATTTTGCCAATCTGGAACGAACATCCCATCTGAGGGATGGGGGCGGGGAGAGAGGAGAGTGAGACAGGACCAGGAAACTGGGACAAGGAATCCAGAGTGGTAGTGGGGGGCAGTTGAAATCAGATGAGGAGCTGGGGCGGGTTAGACAGCAATAGGATAGACATAGACTGGAGGGGACGGGGAAGAAGGGTCTTTGACTACTAGAGACCACTCCGTTCTCCGAACATTTGATTCGCGGGAAGCAGGGGAGGGGGAAGAGTAGGGGGCGAAGCGTTCAGGGGAAGGGGTGGAGTTGGGGTGGGGACTTTGGGGAAGGGGTGGAGTTGGGGCGGGACCGGGGGCCCTTGGAGTGTCCTCTTTTTCCAGGACTGCAATATGGTAACCCTACTGTTAGAGGAGGCAGAGGCTTTGTCTAAACACAAAAGCTGCACCAGTTTCACTAAAATAGATGTTTAAATCCATCTTATTAAATGGTGCAAACACTGTCTGGACACACAAACTGGTTTACAGATGGCTTATATTGATTGATTTGAACTAAATTGATATTGGCCAGTCAAAAATGATTTAGATGTGTCCATACAGAGGTTTGCACTAGCATGACAGATTTGGGGAATCTGTTCAATTTATTTCAGAGCCATGTTAGTCTGTATCAGCAAAAAGAACGAATTCTCTGTGTGTAACATCAAGCTACAAACTCCATTTTGAATGTGCAGCTTGTTTTCTTCTCTGTGTGGCCGCCTATTCTTTGCCTCCATTTTCGACTAAAATTCCAGCATGGGTAATGGCAAAGGCCTAACAATAGAATTGTTAAATGTTGAAGATTAGCTGTCTAATGACACAGAAGTGGCTGCTGCCCCAGGGCAAACCAGTTTGTCAAGTCTGAATTCAGGGGGGAGGTTGCCTTGGCAACAGTCACCTGGCAAAGGTCCATGATAACCTGGGGGGGGGCCGATTAAGATGTCACCTGACAAAGGAAACTGAAAGTTATAAAAGGGCAGGAGCTGCTCAGGGGCCATTTTTCTCCAGCTGAAGAGATGAGGAAGAAGCAGCCCAGCATGTAAGACCCTGCCTACCTACCTGAACCCAGATGCCACGCCCAGGGGAAGGGCAAGCCAGCATGAAGAGAAATATTTGTAGGGTTTATTATTTGTGTAGATCTGTGTAATTCTCATGTAATTAAGAGCAAATAATGTATTAAACTGGGCAAAGCGACTATGTGTGTTATATGCTTTACAACTAACACATGCCTCCTGTCACCTAGAAAGCTCACACCTCCAGTGGGAGTCTGTCAGAGCATGTCTTTAAGCTACTAGATCTCAGGGCCTAAGGCAGATGGGCTGAGGGGCTCCATTTCTGCGCAGGTGTAACAGACTAAGGCTATGTTTACACTAGAGAGTTTACAGTGGCACAGCTGCATCGGTACAGCTATGCTGCTGTAAGCTCTCTAGTGTAGCCATTCTATGCGGACAGGAGAGAGCTCTCCCAGCAACATAATTTAATCCACCCCCAACAAGCAGCAGCAGCTATGTCAGGGGGCAAAGCACTCCCGCCAACATAGCGCTGTCCACACCATTGTTTATGTCAGTGTAACTTATGTTGCTCAGGGGGGTGGTTTATTCACCCCCCTGAGCAACATATGTTATACCAACATAGACTATGTCTACACTACTATTTAAGAGTTGATGCCTAGGAAATGTGCCAGAGAAGCCAAAGGAGGAAACCATGCTGCAGCTTGCTGAGACAGGAAGCTTAAAACCCCAGGGATCATAGGCTTGTCTTCCCCTCACAGCAGTCTGGAGGATGCTCAAGCAGAGCTGTGACAATTGGTGTATATAAAAGATGGATTTACAAACTTTAAGTCTATTGTATGTAGACAAGTCCCACTCTTGGAAGAGACATGGGCACTCTCATAGAGACACTATATATATGTCTTCTTGTTTTGGTCTCTTAATCTAAAATAAAAGATTTTCTCCTTTTTCAAATATGTAAGAGCCATTTCCATGGCTTTCTCAGACACTTTTCAATAGAAACGGAGGCTGAGCAATTATAACCTAGATAGGAATTACCTCCTTGGGCAAACTATATTTAGAGGTGTCACTGAAAGCCATTAAAAGCACTTAAGTCAATGACCTATATGAGTCATGCTGAAACTTCTGCTCTGCTAAATTTCTCCTTCTGGAAGCAGAAACTAAAGCTTGAAAATTTTCTCTCTTTCATACAGAAAAGAATGGAGGGGAAATGTCATGTCATATCATCACATTAGGTTAGAAATTAGGATGAGGTGGGTAGAATTTATTAAATTGCATTTACAGAAGCCATTTATATATAGGTGGGATGTTAAAATTCCAGCTCTCATGTTCTATTGCCAAGGCTGCTATTGCAGAGCTAACTTGACTATTGTGAAGAGCCCCGTGGGATCACTAATGACCACAAATGGTTGGGATCTCAGTCTTAAGTGCCACCTGAAAGATAGCACATCATGGAATCCCCTAGCAAAATGCTGGGACATTGGTTCATTCCTGACTCAGAAGAGGAGAGATGCTATCTTGAACTCAGAAAAGTGGTCTGTCAGTTTAATTTTTTTTTAAACAAGAAAAACAAATTAATCTTTCAACTGCCTATGACTAATTGTTAGCATGGGAAAGAATCAACCTATTACAGTATGTGAACTAAAAATGTTTGTAACTAGCAAGACACAATGTTCTTCACTGCTTATTCATCCTAGCTTTTGTTGCCTACCTTTCCCATCCCTGGATTCATACGATGTCTATCTAATTGTGAACTCCACAGGGCAGGACAGTGTCTTTTTACTGGTCCATAAAGTATCTATGGACTTTTTATGATGAATAAATAATATAAATATTAATGGTTTTCTCAGGTATTTAAAAATGTTGCTTGTAACTTTTCGTTTACTTTGCTGTGTGTTCTGTTGAAGCAGTCTGCAGCTCTGTTCTGTGTCTATGCCACCATTTTAATATAGCATTAGTAGGTAACTATGCATGTAAGTAACATTATTTGCAGGCACAATCCCATTGATGGCAATGGAACCCCTTGTGTGAGTAATGTTATTCACATGGGTAAGTGTTTGCAGGATTGGGCCCTTAGCAATAAACATTGCTTTGTGTGATGGCATTTATGACAATGCTTATCACCCAACATGAAGAAAGAGGGGAAGGAAGAAAGCACACTATTTCATCTTTTAAGTTGCACTTACCCACTCCATCGCATGTCACTCTTTTTTTTTTCTTTTTTTCTTTTCTTCCCACACTACTATCCTCCCATTTCCTTCCGCTACTACAAAGCTCTTCAAAGATCAAAGTCATCATTGGCCATGAGTTTGCACAGCATTTCTATTCTGACACTGGATGGAGGCCAGCTGGCATCTGTTAAAACCATCGTCAGAATATGCTTAATTAATGCTCCCAATTCAGTAGTTTAATAAAACACTGGAATTGACATGATGCTGACTGGCTGATGCCCAGTGACGGGACACTGCAAAAGCGCAGCCATGACTTTGATGTTAGCAGCTGTTTTACTTTTTCCACTGTTAATCTCCCTATTGTCCATTTAAAGATGCCCTTGCAAACATAATGAAAATAAACTTTTGAAGATGTCTCTTCATTTATTATTACTTTATTATTAAAAATCACACAGAATGCCCTATACATTTACATGGTGCTTTACAAGCAAATAACAAGACATGTTCCCTTCCCCAACTTGCTTAGAGCTAAATTCTGCCCTGACTTATACACTCCCACTGCCCTCAGTGGGATCATGCAAGGTGTAAGTAAGGACAGAATTCATCTCTTGTAGTCTGAGGCTGCATGCAGAAAGCAACTTCTTACTGTGCAGCTAACTGGTTAGTGGTACAGCTGGCTAAAAGCACAGTTCATTGTCACACTGCAAACCTAATAATTTGCAGCCAGTGGCTTAGTCCTATGCCACTTCTGCTAGCAGCTTTGTCTGGCACACAGTTACTTTACAGTATGGACGGGCACCCCTACCCATGTCATTGTAAAAGATCAAGTCCTTTCCCCTCCCCTAATTGTGCAGTTAGGCAACCCACAGTGTACTTTCCCATGTACTTTCCGCCTGACCCTGGTGACTCTATACCCCATGCATAAGCTGACCCAGAGGGCTTACATAGCTTGATGAGGTCTTTACAGCAGTGACTCATCAGTCAACCAAACAATGGAGAAGCTAAGACATCATTTGGTGGGAGATCAAGATCCTGCTGGTTGGCCAGAGGGAGCAGAATATCCACACCAATTTAATTCGGCTAACAGGAAGCAGAGGGGTATTAATGGATGTCTGACCACCTTGCAAAAAGTAGGATCCCAGGCAGCACGGGGAGAAAGTAATGTCCATAAGACAGCAGTACCGTCAGCTGAAAGATGTAAGTGGGGTCTCTTGTAAACAACAGACAACCTGTCCATATTTCAAGGAGCTGGCTTGCGAGTTATTGCACTGTAAAGCAGCCCCGGGCACCCTAGCTCACTCACTGTCCACACTGGAAAGGCACGTAGTGCGCTCTGACTCCGCAGCTACAGCTACTCCACCTTGGTGAGTGGAATAACGTTTGCTGCGCCCCCGCTGGAGTGCCACGGCGCCAGTGTGAACGAAGTGTTGCGTTACTGCGCTGTGATCAGCCTCCAGAAACATCCCATAATCCCCTTAAGTCAAGTGGCCAATCTTGTCATTGTTGTGAAATCAGCTGCAGGAATGCGGAAATACATTTTCAAAGCTCCGTTTCAGAGAAGCCAGCTGCTTATCAGCTCCAAGGAAAAAGCAAACATTTACTGTTTGCTTTAAATGAGTGGGAGAGAGGCGGTGGGGGGAGGGGGGTCTGAACTTACAAGACAGCATGCTGACACACTCTCAGCACCCCAAAAACCTACTCTCCCAGCCACATACACACAGCACACTCCCTGTCACACTCCACCCCACCCAACCCCCCATTTGAAAAGCATGTTGCAGTCACTTGCATGCTGGGATAGCTGCCCATAATGCACCGCTCCCAATGCCGCTGCAAGTGCCGCAAATGTGGCCACGCCAGTGCGCAAGCAGCTGTCAGTGTGGACAGACTGCAGCGCTTTCCCTACTGCGCTCTACGAAGGCGGGTTTAACTCACAGCGCTCTACATCTGCAAGTGTAGCCATGCCCTTTATAACAGCCCTTAACATATTTGAAGACTGTTATAAGGTCCCCCCTCAGTCTTTTTTTCTCAAGACTAAACATGACCAGGGGTTGGGTGGTTTTTGTTTGTTTTTGTTTTTAACCTTTCCTTTAGGTCAGGTTTTCTAAACCTCTTAGAATTTTTGTTGCTCTCTTCTGGGCCCTCTCTAATTTGTCCACATCTTTCTTATCAGATCTGCACACAGTACTCCAGCTGAGGCCTCACCAGTGCTGACTAGAACATGACAATTACTTCCCCTGTCTTACATATGACACCTCAGAACAATATTAGCCTTGTTTTGCCACTGCATCACATTGTTGACTCCTGTTCAATTTGTGATCCACTATAACCCTGAGATCCTTTTCAGCAGTACTACTGCCTAGTTAGATATTCCCCATTTTGTAGCTGTGCGTTGACTTTTTTTTGTTCGTAGTGTAGTACTTTGCACATCTTTATTGAATTTCATCATGTTGATTTCAGACCATCTCCAATTTGTCAAGGTC
Organism: Terrapene triunguis; assembly: GCF_002925995.2. Lineage (NCBI taxonomy): Eukaryota > Metazoa > Chordata > Testudines > Emydidae > Terrapene > Terrapene triunguis. Next base: position 74,735,312 of record NW_020664409.1, read on the forward strand.
ATTTTGAATTCTAATCTTGTCTGCCAAAGTGCTATCAACCCCTCCCCAATTAGTGTCATCTGCAAATGTTATAAGCATACTCTCCGCTCCATTATCAAAGTCATTAATGAAAATATTGAATAGTACCAGACCCAGGAAAACCATTTTATATTCAGAACTTTGAGTAATTTTCATGGTCACCTTTGACCCCCCAATGATTTCTCTGATCTTCTCTCTTGTGCATTACTCAGCCTTCCATGCCCTGGGGATGGGTTTAATGATGAGCAAATTTCTAGAGGCTCTTTAGCATTGGTTTGAATAAGCATCAAAGCTTCAAACGCTTGGTGAATCCTATCCAAACCTCTGGGATCTGCAAAACTGGGCAGGAAATATTGCAAGAATATGGGTGAAATCCTGGCTCCATTACAAATCAATGGGACTTCAATGGTGCCAACATTTCATTTTCATGCCAGGGTTTTTTCTGCAAAATTTCCAGTACTTCCTGTTGCTGATCCAGTTGGAAACACTGTCCAAGAAGTTGTTCTAATGGTGAATTGGCTTTTCTTCTTTGGACCCAATCATACCTGGAATGTGAAAGGAAAGAAGAGGAGTAAAGTAAACTTTTCCAAAACATAAAAAATGGGGTTGGCTTGGATTCAGTATGAGATGGACTAAGGTTCAGGTGATTTATTTTAGGTGAATAGTTCTGCCTCTCTGGATGTAGTGTATGGGGCTTTTCCCCAGAGAAATTGGACCTTCTGAAATATAGGCTTACAGAATGATCATCCATTTAGCTATACTTCAGTATTTGCCTTCTCTGTATTCACAAATGTGGAACTAATTCCCTGTATGATAAGGTATTTAATGAGCTTGTCTCCTGGATCCTGCAAAGAACTTAAAATCCTTTTGATGGCATTTTCTTTTTAGCAATTAAAGTCTTATCACTGAGATTTTCTGAGAACAATGGGCCTGATTTTCCTCTTACACCATTTTACACCAGTAAACTGTACTGATTCCAATGGAACTACTCCTGGTTTACACAGTGAGAGGAGAATTATGACTGTAACTTCTATCACTATTTAATTATATACCTTGAACTCATTTTCTCTGTCCTTTGCTTAGAGTATTTCACATAATTCAGTGATGCCCATGTTACTGTTAGTAAAGAATTGGTCAGTGTCTGGAATGTTTTCAGGATTCTTTCATTTCAAAAAACCTGTATAGAGTGGAAGTTGCTACCAGTCACTTTCTTCAACTTTGTGGTCTTGATCGCATCTTGTCATTGATGCTTTTCTACTGTTTATCTTCCTCTTCTGTCTTGTTGCTGATAGTGTTGGTTAAAGTCTTTCATTATCTCATGTTTAGGTAGGTCTACAATTCTGTTTCTCAAATTTAGATGTGTAACCTGTTTATTAGTTGTCCCATCAAAACTTTACAAGTATTAAGATATTCTCTAATTTTAAACTCAGAATTAAGATATTAACTTTGACTATTGTTAAAGGGTTCTCTCTCTTCCTTAGTATTTAAAAGAAGTTCTCAAACTATCAGGTTTGCAGGCAATGGATGCCCCTTTCCAGCAAACTCCAAGTAGTTCTACCATATCTCTAAGTAGATATCTCCCCCTCCCCCCCGAACTCTGAGTTGGTGAGTTAATTTTTCTAATACCAGAATTTTCCAAACTTTTTTATATCAGTCAACAGTTTTAGGAGTCTCTCCTCTCTTCTCTTCTTCTCTCCTCTCCTCTACCTTGCTGTGATAATTCTAGGAGCAACTAGGAGATCGGTGATCAGTTCTTTATGGCTTTCCTGCAACAAGAGTTTTCAGGCATCTTAACAAAAGTCCTAAGGGGTTATCTGACAGCTGACACCCAGTTATCTTCCTTATGAAGTCTCTGTTGGCTTTCCAAAATGCCTTATTTGTGGGGCATGTCCACCATATATAAAGAAATCCTCCCATTTCATTACCTTCTCTCCAGCATTTGCCCATCCTTGTACCATAAATTTGTTTAATTTTAACCATTGTTAAAGAACCTGAATGTAATTTTATTAATGGTTTTTATTGAGGTATGAGGACCATTGCTCCATATATTTTCCCATTCCTTAAGTCTATGCCTATGTCAACTTTCTGTTTATGAACATAATTATTTCCTCTAAGTAACAGTTAGAGATTACTTTGTATAGTGGCAGGTAAGCCTTTGTGTTCATGGATATACTCAGTAGTTTCTCAAATTAAATCAATTTTCTGCTTAGGTTTGCCTTTTTGCGGGGATGTCTTGAAAAATGTTTCAATTGTAGGTATTAGCATTCTGGAATTTTGATGTCTTTTGCAAGTTGTTGTCTTCCATGAAGTGATCTAAATGCATTGTCTCTAAACAGTTTGGCCAAATGTTGATAAACCTGTACGTTCCCAAATGTCTAAACCTCTCAGGTTTATTGTGGGATTAAAAATTCTATATTCTTTACTGTAGACCTGAGAGGTGCTGGGTATGGGCTTAGCTTTCTGAATAAATTATCCCAAATTTCTATTGTTGCTTTCATAAAAGGATGATTTATATTAATGCTGACCTCTAAGATTTCTTTATCCAGGGGATCATGTGGAATTTGATGACACAACAATAACTTTGTTCTATCTCTACCCAGTGCTTAATAGGGTTTGGTGTTAATCAGTACATCAAATCTCTAATCTGACTAGTTTGTAATAGTGCTAAATGATTGGTACAGCCAATCTTTGCATAAGAATGGCCATACTGGGTCAGAACAAGGGTCCATCTAGCCCAGTATCCTGTCTTCTGATCATGCCCAATGCCAGGTGCCCCAGAGGGAATGAACAAGTGATCCATCACATTTCATCCGTTCCCAGCTTCTGGCAAACAGAGGCTAGGGACACCATCCCAGCCCAAACTGGCTAATAGCCATTGATGGACCTATCCTCCAGGAACTTACCTAGTTCTTTTTTGAATCCTGTTATAGTCTTGGCCTTTACAACATCCTCTGGCAAGGAGTTCCACAGGTTGACTGTGCGTTGTGTGAAAATCCTTCCTGTTGCTTGATACAGTCTTTAATTACATGATCATTCTATATTTTCCTCAGGATCCCCTGCTTCATTTAGTGAATGGGTAGTTATTCAATATATGTTTTATCCTCCTCTTTCAATCTGTGGACTTCAAGCCTCATTTACTTTATGCCAGCCAAACCCTGCATTGAATACAAATTAATACATTTCCTCATGAGCAATTTTTAGGCTGTCATCACTAGAGTATCTGAGTGCTTCACAAACAAACATGAATGCATTTATTTTCATAGTCCCTCTCTGAGGTGAGGTCATAGGTGCTGGAAGTGCAGTAGCACCCACTGGCTTGAAGTCGTTTCCATCATATACAGGGTTGACAATTTGGTTCAATGGCTTTCAGCACCCCATTATGCAAATTGCTCCAGCACCCCTGGGTGAGGTGATATTATTATTTATGTACTTATTATTAGTAAAACTACCGTCCTTCTTCTCCAATCCATGCCCCTCCACTGGATGCTGTCCACCTTCTGGCACCTGCAAGCCCCCTCTCCCTGCATTCTAACCAGACTACCTCTTCCTCCCCTCACTGCCTGGGCACCATCAGTAGCAGCACTGAGATCACAGGAGAGACAGTCTCCCTGCTCTCAGTCTCTGTGCCCAGCTCCACAGCAGCCCTTAGCTGCCAAGAGGAGCACATGCAGGTTAAAGAACTGTTCCATCCCTGCAGCCCTCAACTGAAACATGCTCAATGTAGTTAGAATCTTTGGAGAATTTAGCTGCCAAATTTTAACAAGTCTCTGCTGAGGATTTGTGAACTGTGACATTTTTTTGTTTGTTTGAGAATTATAACTTAGCCAAATAAGGATGAAGTTTAACAGGAAGGGTAAAATGCACATTCCCAATACCAGGCCCACGCTCCCTGCAGAATTTCAAATCCCTGCGCTGCTCCAAAGCCTGAAGGTGTTAAAACTTCTGAAAGTCGTTGGAAGACTATTTTTAATATGGGCAAAACAATGTATTTTTCCCTAATCTGATTCTTGGTCACAACGGATCCATTTTAGCTGAAACTTTGAAGAAAAAGAAATCAGCCTGATGAATTTTAGCCTGAATGGTTAAAGTCTGGCAAAGTTTAAAAGCAACTGACAATAGGGTCTTTTAATGCGAACTATCTGGCAACTTTAACTATAGGCAGCCTTATCAGTTCCACCTATAATTTGTGAATCCTACACTTCTTAGAGTGAATGGGAATTACTTGTGTTCATCAGGAATTGTGAATAGATAGCTCTGTTATTACTTCCATTATTGAGTTAGCTACAGCAGTCAAATGTAGGTCTAATTGATTTTCATTAATTTCAGCAGTGCACCTGAAAGAAAAGGTCTTTCAGCCAAGCCCTTTTGTATTTTCTTTGATGTACTGCAGGCAAACAATATCCATGCTACAATCTTTCATAATAATAAGCTGAACCAACAATGTTTCATTTGTACGGATTGTCATGTATGAGAAGGTATGCTAATTTCTTTGCAAATATTGAGCAGTGGTTCTAAATTAAATGTTCAGACACAAAGAATTATTTTGTATTTTAAGGATACATTTTTGTGGTTATAAAAATTAAAGCCTAATAGCATTGATTATACCCAGGCAGAATGGATAAAATTTACCCTGTTTGGAAGATAAACCAAACGGATGCATTTAAGTCCTGTGGCATTGACTATTCAGTTTCATAGTGGGGGAAGATAAAGTTTACTTTCTACGCCTCATGATTTTTGGTGACTATGGCCACTGGGATACTTCTTTCACCATTTCTGTTTTATTTTACTAGAGTCTCCAGTGGAACACTTAGGCCCTGATTCAGCAAAGCACTTATGTATGTGCTTAATTTAAATACATTTAAATGTTTTTCCTAATAAGAATGGAATTAAGCATGGTGTGCAAATAGGGGTTTTAGTGCGATCTTTGTATCTGGATTAGTGAATAGTTTTGATGTCACACTCATCACAGGCCCAACAACTTTCTAATCTTCTTAATGCCCTGAGAATATGTATTCATGACCCTTCTGCTGTGTATAGGACAGTATTTCAAAATTTCAGTTATATCACCTGAAGCATTAGCTTCCCCAACTTTGTCCCCAGTCTAACAAAGCACTTACGTATGTGGTTTCTTTAGCCAATAGGACTATTCACATACCTAAAAGTAAATACACGATGACAAACACTTAAGCAAGATCTTTGTTATTAAGTAGCCTGAATTTGCTGATCTTCAAGGCATGCTGCCAAAACCATCTATCTGAGGAGGACTGAGGGTATGGGGCTTTGGGTTGTGGGGGTGGGATGGGATGGGTTGGGTGTATTCTGTTGTATTTACTGGCTGGTATGTTAATTCTCTTTGCATTATGCAACTGAATCACCCTTCTCTACCACATCAAACACAAACTATTCATCTTCATTTAAGGTTCTTCAAAGCCTAAACCCACCCTACTTTTCTCTTGTATACTACTGAGATGTTCCCTGTTGCCTCTGCTCTGCCATTGATGCTGACCTTCATAGTTTATTTGTTAAATTTCAAAGGAGCACCTCTGAGTTTTTTCCCATGCTGCCCCCTAAGCATGAGAGGAACTCCCTGTAAAAACAAAACCACCTCATAGTCTTCCTTGAAACTGTCCTTTGCCATGACACCTTTTAAAAAAATGGACAGTCGTTAGGCAGCTGGTTTGAAGTCACCACTGCTTTTCATGCTGACAGGTTTTGTCTGATTGTTTCCTTGTGACCCCCCTCCCACCCCCCCTGTCTGCTTGTTGTATCTATCTGTTGTCTTTTTCCCCCCTGATACTTAGGTTTCATGCTTATAAGGAAGCCAAAAGAACATTATGGTCCTTGAACACCTTTAGTGTTGTTCATATGTTCATAGAGAAGGACTATTTTTGTGGTCTTATAATAAAAGCATGGGACTGGGTAAATTTCATGATGTTAACTAATTCCTGGGTTGTATTAAATTCTGTTATAATAATTCTTGGATTGTATTGAGCAGTTCCACTTACTGAGGGTCACAAAATAGCGGGGGTATTTTTAATCAGTTTACTTCAGATAATTAATTACCCGTATTGGCTCCAAAAAAATCATCTACTTTGTTTCTTGTCTCGTACTTTGTTCCTCTTTGTATAAGTTATCCAGGAGAACTTATGACCTCTTACTACTTTTAATGTGATGCCAACTCTTTTCCATTCCCAGCGGAAGTAAAGCCACCGATCGTTTATACAACAAATGTTGGCTACAACCAACTAATCTGCACCACCTATTTTATTGCTACTGTGAGGCTTTCAGATCTGCTCTCTATACTTCTCCAGATGCTTTCAACCTGGCATTCTCCAGCTTTTTTTATAGTGTTGGCTACATCTTAATAGACAGACTGTACTGTTGGCAGTTCCTTTCCCATTCAGATTTGTATGGATCACCTCCTCTCCCATTTGTAATTGTATAACACACCTGTGGCAACTGCAGCAGTTGACCACATGAAAAATTAATATTAGGAAAGTACTTAGTGACTTTTTAAAGCTATATTTAAATGTGATTTAGCAGCTGAGCTATGCCAGAATCAGGTAACCAGATAGCTCTCTGCAGAGTCTTAGCAAGTGTTACAATTTGAGAACCATTGATCTAAGTCTTTCACCAACTTCCTCCAAAGCCTTGTGTGTCTTTTCACAGTCCCACTCTTTATACCATCTGTCTCTAAGCATGACTATTCACTGAAATACAAGAGAAACCACTTTACATCCTAAAGGAAAAGTCCTTCAAGCCCATGTCTACACTATCAAACAACTGCACTTTAGCCTGGTTTAGGCAGATTAGCAGTTGCTTTGATTGTATCATATTTTGACTGGCCAATGTGAATGATTCCAAACAATGAATCCAGGGTTTAGGCCAAACTTTCCCCAAATTCAAGGGTTTGTTCCTCCTATGAGAGAGAGAGAGAGACACCTCCCCCTCCACCGAAATAATGAAGTTCAGATTTAGATCTTCCTAAGGGTTGGTGTATGTTTGGGTTCCAGTTTGGCCTTATCTCTAGTCTACAATCAGATTTGAAAATATCTTGCTCTAGTCTACCTGGCCTAAAGCACATTTAAAAAATGTCTTTAACATGATTTGCCCTTGTCCCTATTAGCCATCCAAACCATGTTATAATAACCTGGTTTGACCATTACCCAACGTTCTTGCTGTGATAATGCAGATGCTAAGGGGTCTAAAAGAGGAGTGGGTGAACTGTTTTTAACACAAAGGCAACACGGTGATTAATGACTGAGGCTTTGGATCACAAGTGTCCCAGGCCTGCAGCTTTTTCTTGGCAGCCCTGTTATGTTGCCTGTCTCTGGTTACTCTCCCATTGTAGTTCTTATTACACACTTCCTTTGGGTGAAAAACACTTTGTTTCTGCTTCGTGCTGGGCCTCCCTCTTGCCTCTGTCCCTATAAAATCAGGGCGACAACAGGAGCAGGTGCAGGCACAATTGGCTATGATTATGTAGCACAGCTGTTGTGGAATAGGGCCACACATGTAAATGTTTTTGTTGCAATATGGATGGCGCTCTGGGCAGGATAGTGTTAGGAATGCTAGAAGGCAGCAAGTGGCTCTCAGAACATACTTTTGCTATGCCTGTGAATCAAAAGAACTATTTCTTTTCTTTTTATGTACAGTCACTTTTACCCCCCTTTGATTTTTTTTTTTTTTTTACAAAATTATTTTATATCTGCAATCTTGAGCCCCAATCCTGCAAACACTTATGCACATGTTTAACTTTATGCTTGACTTCAATGGGATTACACATGTGTGTAAACTTAAGCTTGTGCATAAATGTTTGCAGATTTGGGGCCACAGATGCTAAGTTTTAGGCCCCAAATCTGTACTAGACTCTATTGACAGACACTCAGGGCCAAGGAGGAGCCCCATTGACTGCAGGGATCTACCATGAGGAGCTCCTTGCAAGATAAAGGTCTTAGTCGACAGTAGCCTTTGTTTTGGTCTGGAGTGGATTTTAGAACAGAGTTGGTAAATCCCTGAGCAAGAAGATTGGAAAAAAATGCAAATGAAGTTTTTTAATGTTTAAAACCTATGCACATTAAGGCTAAAATAGTCCACTAAAGTCATGGGGTTTTTTTGTTTTTGTTTTTTAAAACAATACTCAGGTTCCTTATGGCACTTCCTGCACACGGGTTTTCTTTCTTGCTCTTCCTTCTTTTATATTTTTGTTTTTAATGTTGTATACTGTTTTTACCATTTAAACAATAATGTACATCCATTGCTAAGGAACCAGAGAAAATACCTAACATTCCTGTGTTTTAATTGTAGCTCTGCTTTCACCTTGTGCAAGTCATTCAGGCCTCGATCCTGGAAGCTGATCTGTACAGATGGACATTTGCTGTACAGTCAGTGGAACTCTGCCTAGGTGCATGGGTCTGGCTGTGTGGATCAGCTTGCAGGATGGGAGCCTTAAACCCTCTGCCTCACTTTCCTCAATTGTAAAGGAAGGATAATACTGACCTACCTCACAGGGTTGTTGAAATTATTAATAGTTATACTGCAGACTACCCAAGAACTCTGAGTGGACCCCTCCATCTGTACAGAAGCCATTGGCTTCATGCAGTTGCAGGGGCCTGCCCACCCACATCACATCACAAGATCAGGGCCTTAATGTTTACCATGTGCTTTGAAAATGATGTGATATATTATGCAATCAGTTTTTATTCAGAACTCTCCATTGATTGGTTAATGATTGTACAGCGCAAAGCTTTGAAGATGTAAAAAAAATAAAAAAGGCCAAAGTGGATTTCAGAAGGGAGTGCTATGTAAAAAGTGATGACAAGATATGTTCTGAAAATCAGTATTTAGATGAGTATTACTACTATTATGTTCTCTCAGGATCATATCCACACATGGAGGGAGGACACTCAAAACAGTTGCTCTGCTCTGGTATGGAAGAGAGTTGCTCCACAGCCCAGTTGCCTCAGTTCCTGCCACGGGGCCCCTCTGTGGATCTATGTGTGAGGAAGGGTTGATAGGGATTTGGTGGGGGAAGGGGCAGCGGTTGCATTTGTACTGCATGAGCTTTTGTGCTGGTAGGGGATATGCTCGAGGAAAGCCATGAGACCAGGGAGTAGTGACTCAGTTGAACGGGGCTCCAAGACTCGATTCTTCAGAGTTTTTGTTGCAGTGTAGATATACCCTCAGTGTCCAAGCCATAGAGTGCGGGGAGGAGACACAGGATTTGTGGAAAACTCTGCAAGGAGAACCTCACTGAGCTTTCTTCTCCACCATCCTGAGTCTTTAGAGATTTTTAAGGCAGAAGGGACCATTATGATCATCTATTCTGACCTCCTGCATAATACAGGCCACAGAATTTCAACCATTAGTTCCTGAATTAAGAACAGGAGTACTTGTGGCATCTTAGAGACTAACAAATTTATCTGAGCGTAAGCTTTCCTGAATTAAGTCACATGGGGCAATTTGTAGAAGGGGGTGAAACTGTGTGCTTTCTCAGTTAGTATCCAAACACCCCATGTCCATTACAGTTCATGGATACTGTATATTCAAATATCAGAGGGGTAGCCGTGTTAGTCTGAATCTGTAAAAAGCAACAGAGGGTCCTGTGGCACCTTTGAGACTAACAGAAGTATTGGGAGCATAAGCTTTCGTGGGTAAGAACCTCACTTCTTCAGATGCATCTGAAGAAGTGAGGTTCTTACCCACGAAAGCTT
>NW_020664409.1:74745442-74903315 GCF_002925995.2 Terrapene triunguis
CTAGGAGTCGCACTGCTGCCTCCTCTCACACGCAGAGGAGGAGGCAGACTCTGGACTGAGGGAGAAGGGAGCAGATAGCGACCTGCAAAGCTCTGCTCTCCCAGCCGCTGCCTCCGCGCTCCCAAACTTTTGCTCCCTCATTTATTGATGCAGCTGAAACTGTGCCAGGAAAAATAAAATCCTCCCCGGGCAGGAGGGAAGGAAAGAGACACCCCCCCGACCCACCAACTCCGCCCTGTGTCTAGTGGGATTCCTGCCTGCAGGCAGCCAACAAGTGAGAAGCGGCGGCGCCAGAGGCGGCTGCGGGAGGGAGGGAGCGGAGCGCCCGGGGTCCCTGCTGCTGGTGCTGCGGACTGTGGTGGTGGCAAAGCAGCCGGGGATCGCTCGGCGCCTGGGTTTTGCCTGAAGCGGCCGCTGCCTCGCCTGCACCCCGGGAATAATGCGGAGCGCGTGGATACTGCTCACTTGTGGCTTGGTGGCCTACGTGTCCGGGGAGTCGGTAAGTTGGGTGGGAGTGGGGGACGGGGTTTCCCTGGGGGTGGCAGCACCAGCCTTGCGTGGCTTTCTTGGGAAAGCTGCAGATAAACAAGCCTGTACCCCAGCCGCGCGCAATATAGTCCGAGAGGGGCAGGAGTTACTCTGCAGAGGTACAGCGATTCCTCCCTCCTGTTGAGTCTCTGCAGTGACTAGGCAAAGTCCTGGGGAGAAGGGGATTGTGCAGTAATACCGCCCCCCATTCTGGTGGGAGACTTTGGGGTGTACGTGTAAAGAGACAGACGAGCCTCAAAGCTGCCTTGGGGAGAAACGCGCTTCTTCCATACTGGCTCAGGAAAGGGGCTTTAGCTGGGGGAGGAATATATGGGACAAGCTGCTGCTACATCTGCTGAGCAGGAGTCTGCTGAAGTCACTTTGATGATCTGTCCAAGGGTGTGTTTTCCCCCTTTGCGGGGGCTGTACATTATGATTCGCACAGACATCTGTTGGTAGCCGAATACTCCCCCCCCCCCAACAACAAAAACAAACCCTAGGCCAGCCCGTGGCTGGGGGAAGCAGGGGGGAGAGTGTGTGTGGGAGACTTGACTCTTCTTGGTGTGACCCTCGCACCCTAGAAGATAAAGTTTGGTGGTTTTCCGGGCTCTGCTGCTGCAGAGTTGTTGGTGGACTCGAGGCGAACGTGATAGGATGGGGCTCAGAATTCACACAGCCTTGCACTAAAAAGAAGTTTGAAAATCGTATTGCATGTAGATTAACCTCGCTGTATGTAATGATAGGTTCTGACATAAATTACTGTCCTATCTTTTCGGAGGTTTGTGACTTGCAAAAATTATTTCCTTCTCCTGGTTAATATATGTTGGTGGCGCGGAGAGGGGCATTTGGTGGCACAGTTAGAAGGTAGAAAATATGTCTGTCTTGTGCTCTTTCCTGCTTGTTTTCCAGTCTGTAATAGGCTTTTCAGCTGTGGAAACCACCCGGGATTCCTCTGGGCTGTAACAATGGTGCTCAGGGCAGTGGAAGACTTTTGGTCTTTAAGTGGTTGCACTGCTGTCTCCTGCTTTTCCTCCCCCCTTCTCCCACCCAAGTAGTAGGAGTTTGGTATTCAGTTGACTCTGGTTTAGGAACTATATGTGTTTTCTGATTTGCTCTGCAATACACTGTCCTGCCTCTCATTCTTTCCTCGGTTCTTCTGCAGTGAAGGGAATTGTTGCCTTACAAAAAACACAAATCCCTGTTCCTTAAAATGCCCTTGTGAGTTGACGGATTTAGTTACAGCACTTACTTGCCCCAGAAGGCTGCACTTTGTGTCTTCACTACCTACCATATGACCTAAATAAATTATAACTTTTGAGGTAAAAGAAGACTACAAAAAAATGCTCCCATAAGGCGTGTTTGTGTTCTTCCTCCCTCCCCCCCCCTTACTTTGAGGCTAGAAGTAATGTTCTCGAGTTTGTGAAATTTGGAGTCAACATGACTCCCTGGAGGGATTTGCTTGCATTCTGTATTCCCTGTGCAGCTTTCTGTGTAACACTTGCATCACAACTACCGGGAAAAAAATCAATAGCTCAGCAAAGTTGAGGTCTTATACCCTCATTTCTCTAGCACATAAAGTGATGTTGTTTATCTCAGCTTGCCTCTTTTCATTTAAGTGTTTTTTTTTAATAAACTTATTGAGAATTTTGAGCTTGTCAAACTATTTTATACTTTGAAAAAAGAGCTTCCTGGCCCAGATTGAGTATTTACCCTTGAGAAACATTCCAGGCAATCTGGTATCTCAAATCACAGTAAGGGAAAACAAGAGCGCCTCTGTGAGAGAAACATACAAGTGGAGCCTCCTCAAAACATGGAGAGGTTTAAGGATGACTCTTCCGCTGATAACACTTTACAGATGTTTTTCTCTGAGAAGCTTAGTATAATGTTGCTGTGTATGCTTTCAAAAACCACAAATATATTTTCACTAACTAGCCCTCTAGTTAATTAAGTCAGCTACAAGGATTTGAATCTCTTGTAGGGAAAGAGTCACTTACCTTCTGTGTCTTACTTTCTCTCTCCATAAAATGGGAATAAGAATACCTTACTAGCATTTGAGGCTTTCACTAATGCTTGTAAAGTGCTTTGAAATTCTCTGAGGGAAGGTGACATGAAACTACATTGCTGCTGCTTCAGTATTTTTAGGTTCTTTAATTTCATATTGAGAAATATTAAAGTACCCTGACAATTTAATTCAATTACAATGAACTGCTCCACGGTGGTAAACAATCTTAACTCATATGCAATATCTTTTGAAAGTGTTTTAGATATTATTTAAATATGAACACAATAAAGAATCTCTGTTTAGTGGTGAGCCAGTTGTTCATGAAAGCCATTTAAGGCTGATATTTTCTAAAATAACTAAAAAGATACAACCCAGCATAACTAGTGATTTTAGTTTGTATTATGAAAAATAAAAATTTGACTCAGTTCATTATAGCAAGTCTTTAGTGAGGTACAGTATATTTTAATACTTTCTATTTAAAATTTACAGCTATAATTGCTTTTAGAAGTGCCATAATTGTGAAGTTCTGTGATGGTGTGGTAACCATTAAAATGCCACAGCAATTAGTAAAGTATTAAGTTTTATGTTTTGCCTTAGGACTATTGCCTTCTTCCGCTATGAGCCATGAGGCCAGTTTGTGGGAATGTATCAGTGCTGCTTGGTTTATGGGTTAATGGAAATGCAGCATAAAGTATCTAGGGGAGCAGTGCTGGCTGCTTGCCTTTAGTGTAGTGCCTTTGCAGCTGGAGAAAAGTTGTGAAACTATTTTATAAGTAAAGGAGGAATAATTGCTCTTTCACTGTGTCTCTAGTATCTGGCTGTAAGTATGTATTGTCCTCTCTAGTTAAATTTTCTTAGATCTATCTTTAGGAAAAGATAGAGGAGGATTTTATAAACATTGTTCTTAATAAAAATGAAGGAATCTTGGAGATAAGAGGAATTAATATGGATGTTTAAAAATCTACCATTTCTCAGGGGGCACTGTCAAGTAGGTGTTTGTAAGTCTGATTCTAGTAGCTTTCTGAAAAAAAAGAAGACAAGAATACACAAGAACCTCCAGCATTCCTTTTTTATGGAGATAAATTAGGCAGAATTTTAAAAAGGAGTGATTCTGTTTGCTCTGCACAAGAAATTAACAGTATCTTTTGAATCTATGTGCTGTGCTTTATTACAAAAAGCCCAACGATGCACATGATTGGTCTCTTGTTTTTAGTACAAAATAACACTGTACAATGACATATCAACATTAATTTAGTAATAAATCTCTGCAGTGTGTTTTCTCTCTTATAGTCTGAGTGCTGTGAAGTAAAAATACAGCACAGACTATGACACAGTGTGTTTCAGCCATTAAAAGGATAAATATCAGGGCAGTATCCAGTATCATTTGAAAAATTCTTGATCTCTTAAGAGCTTAAATCTAAAATCTTTTCCTGTATTGACTTGTTGTGTCCTGGTTGCCTGTGAGTTTTGGGCTGTTTGGTATTGAATTGAGAGGGAATAATGATATGGACTTTGGAGACAGATATCTGAGTGAGAGGAAAAATGAAGCAATGAGTCACATGTTAGGTTTATCTACCTAGAGTGTCCATTTTCAGTAAATTTAGTTTAATCTGCTGGGCTACTCTGAGTATCTCACTGCATTTCTAAACAAAGGTTACTTTTAAATCTTGCTTTTCCCAATGTACATACATAGACTGTAAAGACACATCGGGGGGGACCATATTTACTCCAAAGCAGAGGGTTGGGTATTTCCTTATAGTGTCTTGTTAAGTATCTGGCGCACCCATGAAAGCTTATGCTCCAATAAATTTGTTAGTCTCTAAGGTGCCACGAGTACTCCTGTTCTCTTTGCGGATACAGACTAACACGGCTTCTACTCTGAAACAATGCTAACATAGTGTGTCATAGCTGCTCCTTCTTACTTTAGCTACATTTCTGACTAGCCCTATCCCAGTGCTTCATCCATGTATATTTAAAATGCCTTGTTAAACATCTGAAATTACTGAACCACTTTGATACTGGCTGTGCTTTGACAGACTTATGCTGGTGTGTATTTTTAATATATTTTTAGCACTGTCATGTACTTGGAAATATTTTCATTTGTCAGAGGATAGTTGGGGCTGAGCTAAACTTCCAGGCTTCCTAGTTCAATACATGTTGACTATTTGGCCTTTGGTCATAAACCAATTTCCGTTTTAAACATGGTAGCCATGAAGCCAGCATTGCATCTAATTTAATACTTGGAAGTCCTTAGGGGCAGAGACATTGTCTTTTATGTCTCTGTAAACCCTAGTCACTGAATAGATAATTATTAGAAAGTAGATGAGAGCCTAATATTCAGGGACAGATTAAGATAAACTCCTTGGTGTTTTGGGATCTGGTGCCACAATTGGATGATGCTTGGACATAGAGGCAGAGATGTTAGTGCGGCTTGGCTGCTTGCTGTGGTGGGTTTGGGCTGGCTAGGCTGCTTCAGATGGTGTGAGGAAGATGGACTTTGACTTTCATGGATCTTCCTCACACCACTGAAGAGCAAATCTGCCTTGGGTGGATCTAGACCTCATAATGATGGCCATACTGGGTCAGACCAAAGATCCATCTAGCCCATTATCCTGTCTTCCGACCGTGGCCAATGGCAGGTGCCCCAGAGGGAATGAACAGAATAGGTAATCATCAAGTGATCCATCCCCCGTTGCCCATTCCCAGCTTCTGACAAACAGAGGCTAGGGACACCATCCCTGCCCATCCTGGCTAATAGCCATTGATGGACCTATCCTCCATGAATTTGTCTAGCTCTTTTTTGAACTCTGCTACAGTCCTGGCCCCCACAACATCCTCTGGCAAGGAATTCCACAGGTTGACACTGTGTTGTGTGAAGAAATACTTCCCTTTGTTCGTTTTAAAACCTGCTGCCCATTAATTTCATTTGGTGACCCCTAGTTCTTGTGTTATGAGAAGGAGTAAATAACACTTAATTATTTACTTTCTCCACACCTGTCATGATTTTATAGACCTCTATCATATCCCCCTGCTTAGTTGTCTCTTTTCAAAGCTGAAAAGTCCCAGTCTTATTAATCTCTCCATGTGACAGCTGTTCCATACCCCTAATCATTTTGTTGCCCTTTTCTGAACCTTTTCCAATTTCAAAATATTTTTTTTGAGATGGGATGACCACATCTACATGCAGTATTGAAGATGTGGGCGTCCCATGGATTTATATAACCCTTCCTGCCTTTCCCCCCAGTTATACATGTATATCACTGAAACAAAGATGACCAAAACAAGGCCAGACTGGATAGTAGTGGTGTGGATTTTTAAAAATCCCCAGCTTGTTTTTTGCATCCTATTTTCCTGTGGTTTTTAGCATCTCTGAATGTTGGATTGTTCTCACTTTTTAACAGTCCATTAAACATAAATCTAATAGCATTGCCTTTGAATGCCCTACCTGGCTCCTGACAAATTCCTTCTTGATTGGAGATCATTTCTTTATACTGATCAGCAAGGACTCCTCCAGCTAATTAAGAGGAGAGACCTTAGTGGGATTCGAAAGACATCCATGATCCAGTCCTTCATCAGAAGAGGATTGCTACCTTAAGCGTTGTGTGTAACTTGTAAAGCAGGGAATCTTGGGCGTGCAGAGGAGCCTCTTAAAGGGACAAGTGGGAGACCTTAGGAACTAACTGATACATGGAACGGATTTTTGTGTGCCTCTCTTTTCATCACCAATTGTCTTAAGATAGCAGCAGCGGCATATGGATGGCATTTATTAATCAGATTATCCCACCAAATTGACTTTTGCCATTCATTCACTAGTTCAAACATTTTCCTTATGGCAAAGAATTACTAGCTTTATTGAGGCTCAGACTTTGAACAAAGAGTGCTTGTCTAGTTCTGGAAAAGCACCTTTTTGTAATCTTATTAGATTTGACTGACTATATTTTTTTAACAGAGAGATGTTGTTTTTTTGAGAATGGAAAGCTTATTCTAGACCCCTGTAAGACACTGCTTGTATCTAAGCCATAAAGATGTCTTTTATGCTGTGCCTCTTGTCTTAACTGCAGCAAGCAATAAGTGAGCAATTTGGTCTTGGTTCAAGTCACATTACTAGAGTGGCATGACATGGTTTCCTGTTGTAGCAAGTATGGGAGAACTACTTTAGGCTGTTCTGTGAACAGATTTTGTTTAGTTGTCTTTAGTTCATGCTTACAAGACAAGTAGTAATCTTTACAGACCTGGTAATTTATGCATAGATTACATTGCATGACTGATCTGAGAATGTGATTTCTCTTGTTCAGATTGAAACATGATTTGAAGTCTTTTGAATAAAGAGAGTGCATTAATGACTGACCCTGTAACAATAACCATCTCTATTTTGAGTGTTTTTTTTTTTTTTTTGAATAGCATGGACCTGAGGGATAATATCAAAAGGATGCTAGATATTACAGGCAGCAACCTGAAATGTGTGTGCTCTGCAACAGCAGTGGAAAAATTATTGTACTGGAGGACATACTCATACTGAGTGAATTATTTTTGTCTGGATTTAGAGCTGTGGGTTCATTTAGAGTGAAATAATGACTAATGGTGCAGTGATGAATTTGTCCTTGTCAGTAAATAAGCTATTAGAGTGCCACATAAGCAATGTTTAACTCAAGTGTGAGTTGGGCATTTCATTCTAAATCCCTATTTTTAGTGCTATACAACAACTTACTCAAATTTCCCTTTTAGGCTAAATTGTTTCAGCCCAAAGGTGAATTTATTTTGGGACGTTTTAGATGAAATCTGTTAATCTATGTTTGAATTATGTGCATGAAAACAAATAAACACTCTGTACTTTCTAAAGGTGCAGCTTGATTAAGTGATTTGCCCAAGATGAAACCGAAATTCTGTGGTAGAGCCAGGAATTGAATCAAAATATCCATTAGCATTCCAATCATTTAACCACAAGTCTAGTACCATTTGTATTTTAAATAATATGTGATGTATCAAATGTTCTTGTTGCTATTATTTCATTAGTTTCACAGGCTTGTATTTTTTTTTTCCGGAGGAGTTTGTATATGATTGAAGGTTGCTTGTAGTCTTTCCGATCTTTTCATGTATCTAGTAACCATCCTTAACTTCTCACTTGCAAGACAATTAAGAAATGTTAAGCTAATGGGCTAATGTAATTTTAAAAAATACTGCCAATGCATAAATTATGGGAATTGTAGCCCTTTTCAGAGAGCATTTGGATGCTTGACCAGCCTGGCTTTACAGGCATCGGCACCCTAAGTGAAGAATACTTTTCCTGCATCCACAAATGAGTCAACAAAATGGGTCCTTCATCAATGTAAGAACAGTTTTCCAGAGGTCTTTTTCAGTCTTCCTCTCCTTCCATGGGGAACCTGTTTTGCAGGTCAGCCTGCCTCCTTCTGCTGCCTGAGTTTTAGTGACAGGGTAGGTGTTCAGATTCGACAGTGGTGAGCATGATATAAATGCCTAGCTAGATAAATAGGTGAACTTCTGGCTGAATGGAACACCTCAGTTGAGGTTTGTGCTGGTCTGAATGTGCTTTATCTCATCTGACTTTAAAAGCAGATCTTGGTTGGGCTTGGTCAGTATTTAGATGGGAGACTGTAGAGGCAAATTATGAGACAGTGCTTGCAGGCCTGTGGACTGTCATTCAAAGTGCAGATTCTCCTTTTGCTCAGTTAAGCAATTCTACTCCTTTTGGATGGAGAGATCCCTAGTTCAGAGTGTTCTGTAAATTGATTCCAAACCAAAAACATCCCCTTTCATTTAATGTCAAACCATTTTTGGTACTTTTCCATATTGTGTGATCCCACAGTCAAATATGGAGTTATAAATACATCAGTTTGATGTTTTTTTTCTGGTATTTAAAAAACAAAAACAAAAATTCCTGCAAAGAAGATATAGGAAAAAAACTAATTCAGTGTAATGTAAACATACCATAAGTCAGGAATCCAAAGTTTAAGCTTCCCACACTAATATTAAATCTGCCACACTGCACATGCATTTTGAGGCACACATTTAGCATCATAAACAGTAATGCAAAATACTGTGTATGCATCAATGGGCCAGGCTAACATTGCTGGGAGTACATTACACTTTGTGAATTTCCTGTGGATTAGGGACATCAAACATATATTCTGTGATTTTTTTATTGAAGTGGGAATTCACCTCGTATTATATAATTAGGTCTGGCAACTCCTTGATGCACAAGACTTACATATGGGTCTCTTGTATCAATGGTGAAAGTTATCAATGTAAATTTTTGTGCAGCAAGGGGAGGAGGAGTCCAGAATAGGATGTATGCATATAAAAAAATTAGTGACATGAATAGATTGCTTACATAAAGTTGATGTTAAAAAGTTCTCCAAAAATGCAGTAGCAGCAGATAATGTGTATGGAGAATACGTTTAAAAGGGGAGTGGGGGAAGAGAAGAAAACAGTGTCTGTCCCAAGGAAGATTAGTACAGAATGTTGGGGATGAGGTTGAATGTTGCTGCTGCTTTATTAACTCAGTGAACGTTTTATATCTGTCTATTGTATTAAAATGCCATGTGCAGCTTCCAATCTCTGGTCTTCAGTGGGGTTGTTTATAATTTCCTCAGCATGTTATTTGGTTATTTCTCAGCAATGAAGCTATGTTTTTTGACTGTAACATTGAGTGGTTTAAAATGAAGCTGCCATGTTTCTGCAGAAATGATATATTCCAGAGAGTGTTTTATGTTGTTGAGTGTTGACCTAGCTATGTTTGTTACACTCTCACTTGTGGCTGAAAGTTGGAAGCTGTTTTTGTTTTTAGAAATGTTGTAGATCTTTAAAGTACCACAGAAATCCCCCACAGAACATTGGAAAGACAGCTAGTTAAATAGGCATGGAACAAAACTGCTTTTGAAAAATTGCATTTGGTCTTCATAGCTCTTACCTCTAGCACTCCTGGAAGTTAGAGACAGCATCAGCATCTTTCCTGTAATTCCACAAGCTAAATACATTATACACAGAGGGTAATTTTTGAGAATCTTTTTTGACATACTTTTAAAGTTTTGATTAAATTACAATGTATATTTAATTTAATATTTAATATAATTTTAATTATATTATATTTAATTGTATGTTTAAAATGTTATCCAGTCCTGTCTAGTTCCTGCTTCTTCTCTTAGGGCAGGTCTACACTACTGCTTAAGTCGATCTAATTTGCATTGCTCGGGGTGTGAAAGACAACCCCTGATCGACACAAGTTACAGCAACCTAAGCGCTATCTACATTGGCACTGTGTTGGCAGGAGATGCTCTCCTGCCGACATAGCTTCCGCCTCTCGTGGAGGTGGAGTAACTATGCCGATGGGAGAGCGCTTTCCCGTCCGCATTGAGCATCTTCACCAGACGCACTACAGCGGTGCAGCTGCACCAACGTAGCGCTTCTAGTGTAGACCTGCCCTTAGAGTTACCCCCTTCTTCAACATCACCTCTGCCCTCCTGAGCTGTAGTGACAGGATAAGTGTTTCGATTACACACTGGTGAACGTGGTATAAGTGCCTAGGTATATAAATAGGTGAACCTCTGGCTAACGGAACACCTCAGGATCATGTTTAGAGTGTAGGTTCTTATGGCTGTACCTGACACTGCCTTGATTGATTGAAAGAGCATAACTGGACTGTGCTGGTCTGATTGCTCTGATCTAACCATGTGCATCCTGGACCCAGTCTCCAACCTACTCTATAATATTTGGATCCTCCCTGGGAACTGTTGAAGACTCTGCAGGGATTGAGGTTAAAGGAGAAGCAATGGGAGCTTCGTATAATGGTTACCATTTTAAAAACTAAACACTATCACCACAGTACTCCATTCACAGCACTGTATCACCTAAGAATAGTAATGTGCTAGGGTTACTGTGGGGACCTGGGTCTGTACCAGTGGAGTAGGGCTGGGTAAATCATACAGTATGTCTTACTGGTTGTTGTTTGAGACAATGGACAATACATATTTCAAGGACAATATTGTTTTCCACGATGTAAGATACTTCTACATATGTGGGCACTAAGGCTCAGATCCTGTACTGACATGTTCATGGGCAAACCCCTGCACTTATGCCAGTCTCCACTGAAGTACATGAAGCTCTGCCTGTGTGAATGCCACTGTAGGATCAGGGCCTAAATGATATGTGAGATCACTCTGTTTTACACTACTGCCAAGCTGAAAATACCACTTACCCCCACCGTGATGCTCTGGGGATATGACCATCTTTTGTTGCTGTGGTTCAAATGCAGAAAATCTTCTTGTATCCTTGGCTGCTGCTGGATTGCCAGATACCACTCTTAACTCATACTATTCTGCCCCTACCCCGCCCATCTGGCTAAGAGACCATGATCTTTCTTCTCTGGTGATGAATATCTGTAGCTGGATAACTGGATTATAATTTTGCATTATAACAAACTTTATCAGGAAGCTGCAATAACCGCATAGGGTCAGATTCTTGTATGCTTACCTATGTAGCACCTTATTTCACGAATAGTCCCATTCAGTTCAGTAGAGTAAGTTAATGAACACAAGTGTGTCAGACCCTGGCCTTTAGTGAACTCAGCCACCCTCAATACCTTCTTTATAAGATGTTGAAGTATCTTTTCTGAGGTTAAAGTACACTTGTGCGTGTGAACATCTTGAGCTGGTACAATGGCCATACCCTGCCACCTTCCCATCATCACTTGTTTTTATTTTTTAAGCTCCCCATAACCACTTTGGACCTTTGTAGTCTATGGCTGTGCACATCTAACTTTGGAGACTTCTTAAGTTAGTACTTCTCCAGTTTACAAGAAGAGTATTGAAACTAAGAGGACTAATTTCATGCATAAATGACTCCATGTTCAGTATGATATTCCTTTACCATACCAACCTTTGCCCTTTCATGTTAGAATTTTATATATTGATATACTAGCTGTGCATGTAGTGACATTTGGCACATGGAATCTCAAAGAAGAGTGAGAAATGACCACTTTCAGGAAATGCTATTTGTTCAACCAGGAATTTGTAAAGTACATCTTTCTGCACTCTGTGGCTGTAAAGAAGGCTGGAGTTGGCACAACTACTGTATGATTAAGAGTAACACATTCCAGTTTTTGTGGTCCCTGAGATGAAACTGTTCTGAGATACAGTTGTTCAGTAGTTTGTTTTTGTTTCCTCAGGATTTCTCTATGGATCTGTACAGCCAAAAAAAAAAAAAAAAAAAAGTAAAAGCTTTATTTCTGCTGAGTTAGCTTAATCAAGTTAGTTAACACAATTGAATTGGGAACCCAACCTAACACCTCTACAACTGTGTTAGCCAGTAGTGCTAGGGGAAGTGCCAAAAAAAACAAACAACTAAAACAAACCCAAAGGATGGTGGGTAACCAATGGTAGATCTCTTTTATGTGTAGAAATAGCTAAGGTTCTCTTGGTGAATTTAACTGTGAATTTTCATACTTTAAACATCAGAATTCTAAGAAATTTTAGATCTTAATTCTGAATAGCTTGACTTTGTAATGATCATTGTTTTTATAATACAAATCTAATATAAATTATAATTTGCTCTAAAATCAATTTTTTCTACAATCATAATCCCGGTTAAAAACCCACCTTTTTTGTCTGTCTGAGAGTATGATTTATTTATTAACTGTTGGTGTATTTGGGGCAAAGAATTAACAAAAGCTGTCTGTAGCTGTTCTGTGCAGACGTGCATCTCTATGCATGGGAGGAATGAAGACCCAGGTCGGTCACTTGAAGGTTAAAACTAATGGCTGTGATCCTGATCTTGTAAACTCTTGCGTACATGCACAGGTCTGTGGGACGACTTGTGTATGTGAGGTTAAGCATGTGTGCATTTGTCATAATGGGGTCTGTAATGCATGAGTGGAACAAGGTAATTGGAATATATGGCCTATTGTCCATACTTGTTAGTGGTTGGCATGAAGGATGAAGCTGAGTTGGGAAGATGATGTAATATATAACTTGGTGCTTTAGATATCTGGGAACAGATCTAAATTGGGCTACTGAAGTGTGCTTTATGTGGGAATATTTTTGAAGATTACTCAGAACAGAATTTTGACACTGAATGAAGACAGGATTCTCCAAATCCCAGTCTTTTTCACTTGATGCTTTTCCAAACTGTGTGGTAAGTGAGGCAGGGATCCTGCAGAAATAATAGGATTTGATCGTATAATTAAAGGCCGTTCATGTGCACAGGGAGCAGAGATAAGGTCACATGTGTACCTTTAATATTGACATTTCCTGACTTTGAACTGTTCACTGCAATCTTGATGTGTAGTTTTTTTTTTTGTTTTTGTTTAGAGAATGTAAGTATATGTAACATACATATTCTTCTCTCATATATACAGAGGGCATTTAACTAATTTTTTCCAATTTTTCTGTGGCAGGTTTCACTCACCCTTTTAACTGAAATGCTGCTTCTTGAATTATGTTCCCCCCCCATCCCCTTGTTGGAATCTGAAATATATACAACTCTTTGACTCAGTGACTTATTCTGGGGAATTTAGAAATATAGGCCATTTAATTTTCCACAGGTGGAGAAGCAGGCAGCTATATATATATATAATATATATAGAACTAGTAATAATTAGTGGTATATAAATTCATCTCTTAAACTGTTAGTTCTAATCCACTAAAAAGTCTGGTATAGTCTTCAAATGGACTCATTCAAAGCAATCCTGACCTAGTTTTGTTGAGGAAGTGAGCAAGCCTGCCTTGTCCTGCTAGTTTGTTGCAAAAGGTTTTGATGGTAGATTCTTCATGTCTTAAACACACACCTCTCGCTGCCCAGCATTTGAACAGAAGCAGCCATTACAAGGCTAGTGTTAAATATAGCATACAGCTTAACAGGAATGACCTTCAATTAAGTAGAGGCAGTCTCTTATTTTGTACTCTGCAATTGTCAATTAGCTTTTATTGTGAGAGACTTGTTTGCTTGAGACTTTTGTGAATGGAAGCTGAACCAGAAGTGTGGTACTCACTACGTGCATGAGGAGGAGGTTTTTTAATGTTGTCATGTTGCTCTTTATTTTAATGAGTCTCTCTGAAAAATGGTAAGTAGTTAAAATGATGGTTACTTCATTTTCCACTGAAGTAAAGCACCAAATTCTGGAATGTTAATTATTTGCAGAGTAAGGTCTCCTTTTCTTAGTTTTGTTGTGCATGCTTTCATTTTTTTGATTTCTTGCTAAATAATTCACAACAGATGTGATTTGATTATGTGTCTAAATATTGCTCAGTTAGGCCATGTCTAGAAAATCCTGTCCCACTTTTCAATAATGGTACGGTTGAATCAGTGCCAGAGTTGGCATAGCTCCGGTGTTTGTTACAAGATGTTTCAAAATAAACACCAAAATCCCAGACTCTTCAACCCTGTCTAAGCTAGTGTTGGTACTGTTGCTAGTAGCAGTCTAGCTGCCAGGCTGTTGGAAAATTTTGTGATAATTTTCCATCATAGTCTGAGCTTTATTGTGGTGCATTGCCTTGATTTTAGGAATTACCAATAACCCCATAATTTATAGTTATGAAGGCAATATAAATACTTAATTACTGTTTACACTTTGGTGCTGCTTCACGTCCAGTTTCTGTGCTCTCCCCTTTTTCAAAATGTGCTTCCTTAGGATACCATAATCGCAAAATGCCAGTGCTCTATGGTTTGGCTGTGGGGAGCTGTGAACTGCTCCCTTCTTCTGCCAAGCTAATCATTACCAGAATTCAAGGCTGCTCCTTACCGTGCCAGCTCTGCAATATTCATGGGACTGATAGGAGGGAGTTTACGGTGCTCAGCCAGATACCTTAACCCTGTTTCAGACCTGTTTCAGAATGTCTTCAGTCTTTCTCCTTTTCCGGCTTGACAAGCATGGATATTTGATAGTGTTAAATCCTGTAAAGCAAATTTTTAAGCAGAGATGGGTCCCAACCTTATTTGAACACCTTAACCCTTCATCTCCGTCCCCTCCCACAAAAAACTGTTGGAAAATTAGTGTGCAGAGCCAGCTCTAGGTTTATCTCAAATCTTAGGATTTACTGAATAATGACTTTTTGGGGACCAGGTGCAATGTTTTGGTCAAGATGACATTTTTCAAATGATGCACAACACATTGGGTGCCCTTTGAAACATAGTCTGACTGCACTTGACTGTGTAAAGGATAAAAACAATAACTGTGATTTCAAGGTAGAAGGCACAATGTAAATAAAAATTGATTAAAGCAAGAAATAGTAAGTTAAGGGTGCCTAGTATTCGAAACTAACCTAATTGTAAATTCACTTTAATCACAGTTACGTTACTATTGCAAGATAGGGCGGGGAAAAAAGACAAAACACAAACCCCAAACAAACGTAGGACCCCATGCCAAATATTTTAATCACAGTGCTTCAATATTGGCAGCATGGTAGTGCAGTTTACTACATCAGTTTTTCATTGGTTATCTTTTTTCCCATGGATACGGCAAGGAAAAAATGACTGTTACTCTACCATGACAGCCTATATAAACGTGCATGTGCACTACAGAACAAATCTAAAAAGAAAAAGATCCTGACTTTTTCTAAGTCAATTCCACACCAGTCACCTGCGTAATGTGTCTGAAACATATGGTCCAACCAACACAGGCTTGCTGCCAAGCAGTTTCACTAGGGTAGAAAGAAGAAGGGTTCTGTAGCAGAACTCTCCAAGGATTATCCTCAGCTCAGCAGCTGCTGTCTGAGAGCTTGCTTATGCACACCCTGCATCATGAGCAACTTATTAACCCTCAGACCCCCCACAGACACTTACACCTACCCTTAAGTGACATTTCTTACTTTGGCTGCCTAAAAAGAGACACTTGTGGAATTCAAGGGTAAAAATGGCGAGGCGCAATCTGAGATAGGATTGACACGCTGCTCTAGAGGACACTTATTTGAGGAACAATCCTATAAGGGTCCATAGGTTTTAAAGCTATATTTACATGTCTGAGCCTACGGTACCCATACACGCAGTAGATTTTTTTTTTTTTTTTTAAATGCATACTATATGCCTTTATATTTTTGTACAAATCACTTAATAGGGAATTCCCCTTTAATGATGATGATTTAAATGAATGCACACTTTGGTCTTGAGGCTTTTTTAAGTCTTTGGGATCTAAACCTGTTTGTTGTGAAGTTTCAGTTGGAACTCCATAGTTGAGTAGAAAGCTAGCTGCAGCCGTAAACTCTGTTTTTGATCACCAGCTGCTCACTGCAACAGCAAGCACAGGTAGTTGAACTCCAGCTTCCTTCAAAGAAAGGAAGATCTTCCTCCTGTTCTCCTTAGAAAGTCTATTGCGGGCAAAGAGTGGCAGAGAAAATTAGAGGAAGGAAGGCCGAATTGGAAAACGTGTGTGTGTGTGTGTGTGTGAGAGAAGGACTGAGGCATGAGAGCCAGGGAATGGAGGTGAGCCATCACCACCTTCCCATTCATTTTTCAGCAAGTTTAACTCTTGCAGTGCTGTCACTGTTTTTTTCTGAACCCCTGGCTAACTCTGCACAAGATGTAATTTGTTCCCTGTCACATCCCATGCACCATTCCTCCTCCTAGCCTAACAAGTTTTGCCAGTCAAACTTGCCAGAGCAAGAAGCTTGTTGTAATAAGTTTAAATCAAGGCATTTTATTATCATGCATCAATGCGTTTAAAATACTTCAGAAAGAAGGAATTCTAGACAAACTCTTAATATATTGTTGTTTTAAAATACATTACAGTTTAAAATAATGGAATGGTTTAGTTAATAAAACGTTGCAAAACCAGGAAAAATCTGAGGTTCATCTTTTTCTGCAGAGCCTTAACTCTGACCCTGTCATCCTCCTTGCTCATGACTACCATACTCCATCTATATTTCCAATAGTGACTTCAGATCCTTGCCTCATATTGGCCACAGACCCTTCTCCAGTCAATTCATGGAAGAGCACATGGCATCTCATTTCATTTGTGATCAAGAATGTGAAATATTGCCAAAGAGCTACTTCAGAATTGAGAAATGTTATTCCTATTAGGCAGAGAGAGTGCAGGGGTACCGGAACAGAGTCAAGGTCTTAGTAGACTATGAACTCCAAGTTCCCTGGCTTTCAAACATGTAGTTGTTATAAACATCCAATTTAGCCTTTTGTAGTAGCACCTAAGACTGAACGATTGAGACACTAGATTAGAAGGTTTGCTACCATGAAAGCGAGGAAGCTGTTTCTGGAGCTATAGTAGTGCAACATCTGAAACGGAGCTCTTGTATCTAAGGAGTTCTGCTCTGCTAAAGTCTGGAGAAGGCAGGTGGGCCAGCAACAAACGTTCTCTGAAGATTATTAGGCAGCCAGTTTAAAGACAGTGAAAGTAGCACCAATACTTTTATAGCAGGAAATATTTATCTCCAGCTTTTCTAGGAATAGATGGTGAGGTGTTTTAATCCCTATTAATATGGTGTGAGTACAGTACGTCGCTGCCTTTGGAAACCTTTAGTTTATTTTCAGTGTGATTAAATCGTCCAGTTGCGAGGCTGGCTTTTCTTGGGAGGTGTTATTTTTTTCCAAGGGGGGAAGAAACAAACACAAGAGACATGAAGGGGAGAGGAGTTAAATAAAGTTAAATCCTTTGGATTTTTTTTGTTAGTTTTTAGGAATTGGCAGTAGCAGAAGAGTCTGAATACTGAATATTTAGTAGATGATGCTGTTTTTGTTGAGTCTGAACTAAAAATGAACAGGTGGCTTGCCCCATAATAAATGTTTGCTCCAGAATTAACTCTTTATTCTTTCTAGAGGTGGAGGGACTCTTTTTTTTTTTTTTTCTTTTCTTCCAGTTCCACTTCTATTAGAAAAATAAAATAAATATATTTATATATATATATATATATATATATATAATATATAATATATATATATATATATAATTTGGAAGCTTAGGGGAAGAATGCTGTGATTGAGAAACTGTTGTGGTGGTTTACTGTGAAACTCTCTCTTTGTATGTTTGATGTTCATATCATGCTGCTTATACTGACAGTTTGGAAAAAATCCACAATAAGTAAAAGGAAATACTTTTTGGGAAAGTTGTAAAATGGGTGGTATTTCCCGAAAGAACGGAATGTCTCTCTTGGTGGCGTCATGGTCTAACAAGTAAATATGTATTTTGGTAAGGAGCCTAATGCCGAAAACAACTATTGGTCTGTCCTTAGTGTGTTTATGATCCCATAGGTCTCTGATAGATCACAGATGTCATGCTGACCCATTTTCCAATGGCTGCTTTTTATGGGTGTTTGGCAACCTTAAAATAAAAAATTAAAATACACCACAGTTCTATCACCCTGGAAACTGAAACATACTTTGTCCACAACACATAGCAACAATACAAGTTAGCACAGCTCTGTCAATGGAACCCAGCATTGTTCTAATGGAACCACTTCTAGGGGTGAGAGGACAGTTCAATGTCCATGTTTTTTCTATCCTTGGCCTCTCTTCTGAGGCTGCCAACAACTGTAAAATTGCAGGGTTCATGTTGGATTTCACACTTGACTGGAAATTTTACCTGCATAGAAATTATGTCTCTTGCTAACACTTCTGATATGGGGGAGTACACCAAACCGATCAAGCATTTTAAACCTCTCTTCTCCCAAATCCAGTCAGAGGAAAACACTAGTTAAACTCTGCCATATGGTGCTAGAAGACCATGCTACTGTTAAGTGCTAGTAGTATATGGGAATAGAGGAGAGCAGCAAGCAACTTAGGTGGTGTTGGGCAAGAGGGGAAGAAGAGAGAACTAGGCAAAAGTGAGGATTTACCATGTGGGAAACAGGCCTTGGAAATGGGTAGAGCGGTAGATTAGGGCCAGTAGCTTGAGTTAAGGTGAAAGATCTTGTCATAACTCTAAATTTTGATCCATTTTTTTTTCCAGAATTTGTAGGCTGGTGTAACTAATGATCATGTTGGGTTTCTTGTGATTATGATTGAGTTGGACTAAGACCTCAACTTTATACAAGTCCCCATAAAGCAAGTGGAAGTGGTGACCTGAGCTAATTCAGATGAGTAACCTAGAGATGAATTGCTTCAGATCAAGTTACCAGTCCCCTGAGCCATCAAAATCCTAGAAAAATAGCTTTATAATGGAAGCTGTAACTAAGGTTTAACTATAGGGTCAACAGCACTACTGTGAAAGATGGGTGCAGAGTTAATACTGGATTTATGTAGGAGTATACAAGGTATGGCACTTATGTCCTCAACTTGGTTGTGTGACTTATGCAAATCAGAAACAACATGCATCAGTTATGTATGGGGTGGGCAAACTTTTTGGCCCAAGGTCCACATCTGGGAATAGAAATTGTATGGCAGGCTATGAATGCTCACAAAATTGGGGTTGGGCTGCCGGAGGGGGTGAGGGCTCTATTCATAGATTCTAGGACTGGAAGGGACCTCGAGAGGTCATCGAGTCCAGTCCCCTGCCCGCATGGCAGGACCAAATACTGTCTAGACCATCCCTGAATGTGGGGGTGTGGGCTCTGGTGGGGCTGGGGATGAGGAGTTTGGGGTGTAGGGGGGTGTTCTGGGCTGGGACCGAAGGGTTTGGTGTGTGGGAGGGGGATCAGGGCTGGTGAGGGAAGGGGAGCAGGCTCCAGCTAGGGGTGTGGGCTCTGGGGTGGGGCTGGGGAGTAGGAGTTTGGGGTGCAGGAGGTTGCTCTGGGCTGGAATCGAGTAGTTTGGAGAGCGGGAGGGGGATCAGGGCTGGGGTAGGGGGTTGGGGCATGGGGAGAGGCTCAGGGGGGCAGGCTCCGAGTGGCGCTTACCTCAAGTGGCTCCCGGAAGCAATGGCATGTCCCTTCTCTGGCTCCTACGCGGAGGCATGGCCAGATGCGGCCCACGGGCTGTAGTTTGCCCACCCCTGAGTTATGTGGTGGTAGGAGAGAACTACTTAATTTCAGTGTGAGGAATAGGGCAACAGGTTGTGCTGGATCATTAAGTTGGGGAAAGCAAAATTATAGCATTTAGCAAATCTGACTGTCATGAAAGTGCCCAAATTGTAGGTCCACAATAAATATATTTCTACATAATGTAATTCTATAATAAGAGATGGAAATTAGAGTGGTGATGTAGCTGTGTTGGTCCCAGGATATTAGAGAGAGAAGGTAGGTGAGGTAATATCTTGGTCCAATAAAAGGTACTATCTCATCCACTGTGTATCTTATTATAAACAGACAGGGATTAACTGCTTCAGCATGTGTCCATGCAGGAAGTATTGTGTATATACTTGAGCTTACTATGAATCTGATTTTTTTTTTTTTTTTTTTTTTATACACCTATGCACTTTTCAGTGAGATAATTAACTATTTCAGGGACTTGGACATAGTTTGGGCTATCCATTCTAAATGCTTTATTATAGTAAATATTAGCTATCAACATTTCATAACATAGTAAATGAGATTCTTCTGGGTGCAGCATCAGTTAGGAAGGAATCTCCCCGCACAGTTTTACATAAATGGAAAAATACTTCCCACCTGCTGCTTTTTGCCTGAGGTTGGAATTTCTCCTTTTCCCTGCTTGTCACTTTGAGTTTGGATGGAGATGTGGGTATCCTAGTATTCTCCAGGCAGACAGAAGCTGTGTAGCTCTTCAAGGACAAATCCTCTTAGCAGATGTGAATTCA
This sequence comes from Terrapene triunguis, assembly GCF_002925995.2. NCBI lineage: Eukaryota > Metazoa > Chordata > Testudines > Emydidae > Terrapene > Terrapene triunguis. The sequence continues at coordinate 74,765,620 of NW_020664409.1, forward strand.
ATTGGTTCACAGTGAGGATTGAAATGGATCATCCATTGAACTGATGAAATAATTTCTTCCCTAGATTTCAAATGCGTGAATGTATAAGCTACAAAAATATGGCTTAAAACTGGATTTCTGAACAACTTTTCATTAAAAAAAATCTGCTTTAAGTCTAAACATTCAGAATTAATTGTTTATAGGTTTTTTTGAGGGTTTAAAAAATTGTATTTCTTCAGAAATTGATTCCTTTAAATTAAAGAAAATCTTATAGTAATGCAAACTGGATATTCAGTATTGTTCGTTAAATCTAGTCTCAGTGGGATGGGTTTATTGATCATACACATCGCATTTTCCAGGATGACCTGAAGGCTAAGCAAGCCCCATACAGACAGTGGGCATTTATCTGTTTTCATGAGGGAAACCTAATGTTTACTTTACTTGACAAAACTGAAAAGGTGATTCGTTCAGTTGATCATAATTTAATTTTGGAGTGATACAGCTGCAAACAGAAATTTTAGCTGTGGGAGCTTAAAAAAATAAGATTGTCTAGGACACTGTTTCAATGACTTCAAAGCTCTGACAATCAGATATAATACTTGGGAAACATCATGCCTGAAAGTAGGTAAAACAGATAACTGAACTTCTGTTTATAGTTTCCTTGGGCAGCGGTACATCACATACTGTACCAGTGGTATCTGCTAATGTGGTGTCACTGATAAAAGGAGAACCCAGGGGAGAGATCTCTAGTAGAGGTTTAATAAAGATCTCTCCTGGGTTCTCCTTTTATTTTGTAAGCCATCACTTCATTAGTAGATAAATTTCTGCAAACCTTTTAAAAAATATACACTGTTTACTTTAGTCACACACACATGAATGTAATCTTATCCTTTCTATCAAAATGACATTATGATCAACTGATATTCTTTATAGTTAATCTAGTAAAAGCACAAGAAAGAAATTGGTGAGAACTACTTAAAACATGCCAGCGATATGTAGCATTTTAATATTAGTGTTATCTAAGTTAGTGGTGATATTTTTGATGGTTTCAGTTGTCTTAATGCTTACTAAATATTATATGGTTTCTGAGAGAGACGTTTTCCCCAAGACTAAAAGATGCAAGGACCCACATACAGAAAACCTTATCTTTGTTTTTTTATTGTTTTCTGGATGCAGAATGAAGCAAGTGGCTGTAGACCAAACTACTTTGTTTTTGTAGCTTCCAGTGAAACAAATGTATAGAAAATTTATACCAAAGCATGGTCTCATTTAGTAAAGCATTTGCTTATGGATGTGTTTTACCCTAGAATACTTTTTTTTGGGGGGGTGGGAGGGGGTGAAGGGGTTGTTGGGAGAGGGAGAAGCGTAGAATTTGTCAGAATTTTTGTTGTACAAAACCACCCAGACTTTTTAAGGAGTTGTACAAATGTTGGTCTGTAACTGGCACCCCTTGTCTTAAGCAAGCGTATTCCCAAGGTTACCAGTACAGTTTTGCTGGCATTTTAAAGAGTGTGGTTTTATTTCTTTCTTTCATTCATTCATTCATTCATTTAAGGCAACTGCTGGTAACTTGGATGGTTGCATGGAACAAGATTTCTTGAACATAAATTTCACTTCAAAATGAAACCAGGTTATTGGAGTTCACATTTAAAATGCAAGGAAGTACCCTTTTAAACACTTGTAGCAATTCAGGGACTTCCTGTGCTGATCCCGAGGCTGAGCACCGTAGCTTCCATTGCATTCCTGAAGTGTAAGAGCAAGTCATTGGGATTTATGGATGCTCAATCCCTCTGTCTTACTCCCTCTATGTAAGGGTACGGATAATAACTTGGCCTAGTGAAATCTTTCTCTCAACATTCTCTCACCTCAACCCACTCTCTTTAAAATAGCTAAGAAACAACTGTTATGTATTCAAGGGGAAAAAATTAGAGAATTGTGCAAGATGTAGTGTTCAGTTACTGGAAATTCAACTTGGGTTCCCTTCATCTCTACAAATTCTGTTAAACTATACAGTATAAAGCAGTTTGATCTTTATAGCTGTTACTTAAAGATTCTTCTAGTCCAGGGGTTCTCCAATTGCATTGTACAGCGACCCCCTTCTGACAACAAAAATTACTACAAGACCCCTGGAGTGGATTAAAGCCTGAGCCCCGCCACCCCTGGTGGGGTGGGGGTGGGGGGACAAGGCCAAAGCCCAAGCCCCATCGCCCTGGGTGGGGAGGCCAAAGCCCAAGGGCTTCAGCACCAGGTAGGGGGCCTGTAACCTGAGCCCTGACACCCAGGGTTGAAGCGCTCAGGCTTCAACTTCGGTCCTAAAACTTGGACTTGGGCCCCGGGCCCCAGCAAGTCTGACAGCCCTGATGACCCCATTAAAACAGGGTCACAACCCACTTTGGGGTCGTAACCCATAGTTTGAGTACTGCTGTTCTAATCAATTAACTACATAGAATGACTAAAGTGCTAATTATATAATGGTCACCATTTTTCAAAAAGTCAACACTTGCAACATAGTTGTCTTTTAGATATTGCAATTGTTTCCCTTTTCTATCTCCTAAACAGTTGTTTTGTAGTTGTTGTGTTTTTAATGGTGACTATTGTATATTTATTAAACTTTGATCATTACAAATAATTTTGAAGAACGTAGTTATAATTTACTTAGTTCTCACTACTTTTCACCATCCAAATTTTATTTGTTTTGTAAACTGCATCAATATGTAGCTTTGTTTGTCCTTAGAATGAGGCATTATGTACAGCAAAAGTAATAGTTAAACCAAACCACCTGTTTAAAATTGGCTACCCATTACAGTTCATTCATTCCTCTCACCCGGAGGCTTGCATTTATTTTAAGTCTTTTTTGCTCTAAGAGATTACATCAGGGCTTATGTCTTCAACCGCACATGACCATCTGAACACAATAAAAATAGAAAATGCATAATTCATACTGTAGTTAACATGCATTCACAGCATATAGTATATTGTAATGGTGGCTTTGGAGTATGCTGTGAACCGGTATTCAGAGCCATAGACAAAATGGAATGCATGCTATTGTTAACCCACATTCATAGCATATACAATGATAGCCTGTAAGTCCTTCCCTATTGCAAATGCGTTGATGGTATATTGAGGCTAATACACAACACTTGATAGGCCTGTTGGATACACATTGATGTTTCTAGATTTGAAGGAGTCAGTACTGGATCCAATGCCTATTTCATGGACATGAGACGTACCCGTTAGTAGTGTGTTCAATAAAGTGAACATAAAACTTGATTATAGCAAAGGCAAATTGTTAAATAACAAAAAGACAACACTGAAAATGTTTGTTTTTTAAATGGATTCATCTGTATAATTGATTTAAGTTCTACAGAAAGTGAAGATGAATTGGAACTCGGATGTAAAGTAGTTGCATATTGGGTTTGGGGATGGATTTTTGTTTGTTTGTTTTTTAATAGTGGAATTTCTGGGAAGAGAGTTACTGTGGCCCTTTAAATGGGTGTATTTTGCCTCTTCCCCATCTCACATCTGGGTAGCTACTTTGGCCAGACATTCAACTACCTGAATGGGGGTTCCAAAGAGGATGGAGTTGGCTGTTCTCAGTGGTGACAGATGACAGAACCAGGAGCTCATGCTTTATTCATCTAGGGTGAAATGAAAATGTTTGAGAAGGGATTGATTTTTCAGTTCTATTTAATCAAAGTCACATATGCCTATGGAATCCTTTCTCCTCAAGTGCAAATATTATTTTAGTTTCTTGTCCTGTACAGCTGTTCTTAAATGTAGGGCACTTTTTTTTTTCTGGGGCGGGGGATGACGACACACACTTCTGCTCCTTAGGTGAAAGTGGCATGAAGACAGTATTGTCATATTGGTTGGTGTTTTACTTGGAGAGAGCCTGCACACAATTCACTAGTGGAAACAGTCAGGAACAAATTGACCCAAGGAAAATTGAGAGAATGGAGCATACCAAACAGCTGGAGATATAGGTACTCTAACAATAAAAAATTATTTCCTGCAAACCTGTACTGATTGGACATTGCTTCATACGTGTGATTGTATCAGCAAGCAAGGAAGTAGCAAGAATCACCCAGAGGTATAGCCCCCTTCTCATGCAGAAACACACTTCATCTTATTACCCTGAGCTACATGTCCTGAGGATATTAGCCATTCAATAGATGAGCTGCCATTCTTCTAATAAGCCTAACTCAGGAGAAATCTGCGGTTGCCATGCCCAACAGGGCACACAAATTGAGCAGCACAAGGCAAATAATGTATCTGAAAAATATTTCTCTACTGGGATCCAAACAAAATCTTTCCTTTTCATTCTGCCTGTGGGATGGGAATACTCTACTATGGGAAGTGAGCCATATTCTCTGCTCAGTTACATCCATGCAAATCTCAGTGACTTCAGTGGAGTTGCATTGTTGATACAAGGAGAGAATTCAGCCCAGTATATGTTCTAGGAGAAAGTCTTTTCATGTTCTAATCTAGTACGTGGTTTTTGTAGAACAAGAATGTCTTTTTAAAATATTTAACATGATTCAGGTGACTGGTACACTAGTCTGTAAGAAATTAATGGATAAAATACCATTATCATGGCAAAGCTCCAAATCGTAGGCTGTTAAATCCTTTAACTGAAAATGTTACTTTCATATCTCCTTGACAAAACCCCAAGTTTTAATCAATGATTAGGAAACAGCCTCTCACTTTAAATTGAGTAAATTAATTTCTTTCTTTCTTTCTTTCTTTCTTTCTTTCTTTCTTTCTTTTTTAAAGCTACTGTAGGTTGGACTGAGGAGCCCTTACAGGTGTAGGGGAGCACGTATTCGTGAAAGTAGTACCATAGGCTTGCTTCAGTGGAACTATTCCAGAGAATGAGTGCTTACAATAGTGAGTGAAGGCAGCTTCTGTGTTAACACTAGTGTTTTGGAAGCTCAAATTAAAGTGCTTCCCTGCATCAAGGAAAGAGGACTGGCTAGATGGTGTCCCGCTTAATAAGATGCCATTTAAGAGTGAGTAAATATATTTTAGGGTGTATTAAGACTAATTTACATACTGGTTTAATTAATTCACTGCAGTAAAAATGTGTATTACCTTTAATAATAAAATATATCCGCTAGCAAGCTTGTCTGTTCCTATTAAACAGCATCTTGAAAATCTCTTTTCTGCCTGAAAAGATTCTTCCCTACTATTGCTGCAAGTAACACCTAAGATGATCATTTGACAAGTATTTCTCTCTCTTTTTTTTGGCACTTGACTATGTTTTCTACATAATCAGTTTCATTCTTTCACTATAGACCTTTCTGATTTGTTTGGATCTATAATGTAGCAAGAAAGGGAAGAACACCACCATAAAAACAGGAACATGCTTGTAAAACCACAGAAAGTGGCAGGGGGCCTAAGAAACAGATGGAATAGTCAAAAAAAAATTATTTTTTTAAGCTGACTACGTTTCAAGTCGAATAGTGTCCCTTTAGCAAATGTCAGAAAGCCTACCGAGCGTAATTGTGTGGGGGTTTTCTGTTTTGTTTTGTTTCACTTTCACCCTTTGAGGTTTAAAAAGTGGTGACCTAATTATCCTGACATGGAATTCTGTTACAAAAACACTAAATGCACATAGAGCAGAAAAAATGTCCTTCCTTTGTCTAAACTTCGTGTTCACGTCACTGATGTGAAGTGATTAAGGAAATTAGAATGTAGGCAATGAATCACTAGGGTTTGATTATTGTAACTTGGGGAAATACTTTACTTGTGTGGATAATTCACTATTGCAAATGTACAAGAAACATTTGATCTCTTGTGTTGACAAACGTTTGGAAATATGTGTGGTATCTACATTTATATATTTTTCCTTAATTACTTCAGTTTAGAGTAATTAGGGTTTTCTTTTTACTGATTATTTAAAAAAAAATTTAAAACTTGAAATAGAAGAACTTGGCAGTAGTGGATATGTTGTGCAGTTAATGGGTGAAGAGATGTACATCCTTGCAGTAGTCTTTAAACTTAAATAATCAAATAAAATCCTACTGAAAATTTCTGTTCTTTATTGCATGTTTCGTAATGTAGTTTCCTTTCTATTTCAATAATTTCCTGGCTGGATATTTTATAATTCAAGTTAGTCAGTTTCTTTGACTCTTACCGCCCTTTGAATTTGCACTAACTGTAATTTTGGTACTTGCAAATTTGTCCATATCTATTACGTGTGTGACACTTCTCGACGTGAATAAATATCAGTCAGATTTTATTGCTTAGAACTTTGTCAGCTTGCCAAGGAGAAAAAGGACCAATATAGTTAAGGTCACAGATATGGTCTGGCATTTGAATTACTTGCACTTACTGAGCTAGTGTGATAGCTTCTGTCAAAGACATATACAACACACACTTCTAAAATAAGCTCTTGAACTTGTAACAGCAAGGAATACAGCAAAAATCAAAGTAGGCCCCAATCCTGCAGTGTACAAAGCATGGGCAGACAGCTGTGCCCAGGCAGGACTTTGTTGAGGTCAGTGTGGCCCTACCTGGGCACAGCAGTCTGCCTGGGCACTGTCAGTTGCGGGGTCAGGGCCTTAATGATTAGGCAAACTGAGAAAATAGTTCCTTTATGAGAGGTTGCACCACCAACCTTTTGAAATAACTTTAAATCAGTTTTGAAAAGTTCTGCTATTGCAATGGAGAATAAATCACAAAGATAACCCCCTCCTTGCACTCCTCCTGAATTGTTTCCTATTCAGTGTATAATGTGACATTGTGATGCTCTTGGATGGCTCAAGAGCTTTCTTAATGGCAGGTTAAAACAATTTGGACTCTCTTCCATAACCAAGAGTGACTACATGCAGGGGCTGTACCTATATGAGTTGGTGAGCACTGTCCAGTTTCATGTGTTCATATTACAAAAACATTTGGTGTCCTTGTAGGCAGAAATATTTGATGTATTAATCATAGCAAGAGCGTTTCCTACTCCTCAGAGGTAGGAGCAGAGGTCCCTTTAGATCCCATTTGAGCCAGAATAGTACAAGGGAATTTGCACTGTACCTCCTCATTTTAGGGTTGTTGACCTGATACCTTTCTTGAGCCCCAAATTAATCTAAATGAATGAAGAAAATACAGCACCACTGTAGAGTCCTCAGCTCAGTGAGTTTTGAGCTCAGTGAATACCATTTTTTATTTCTTCCCCCTGACTAGGACAATTTGAGCAGGACAGCTGCTACCAGTTGACTAGATTTTACCTGTCTCCTATTTGACTGGAGAATAAACTATTTTGCTCTGCTCTGTACTGCAGGAACATTTAATGGCATTTTAACTGATAACAGAATGCACTGTAGGCAGTAGAAATAGATGACTCATACTGTAAAACAGAAGAATCCTTTTACTTTGTTTTTTGTGGCTTCTAATTTAATGTAGTTCCATCTATTTGTGACACAGGGCAGCTGATTTGTGGGGTAGTTTCCTAGATGTAGCCTTTCTATGTGAAAATCTATTTTCATGCTTTTTGTTGGGGGGGAATGAGGAAATGAATGGTGATGGCTGGGAATAGATTTCAAGCATGATATATAAAGAACAGTGGATTATATTTTAGTGGCCTCTCAGTGAAGAAGGGCAACACTTCAAAATCCAAATATCGTCTTACTTTTTTTTTTTTAATGGCCTGTGCATTTGTGGATTTATGGACCTGTTAAATCTTTCTTTCATTGGCGTGAATTTCAAAAGATTTAAGATGTTCATAAAGTGTCACCGACAGGGCTGTCCTCTAAAAAAGTCAGCTTTACTCACTGTTACTACACATTTGTATCTGAGATGCGTTAATTAATCTTATTCAGAGCATTTCCGCGGTACCCATTGCTATAGTATCTGAGCACCCTGAGAGCAGAGTTACAGCAGGTCTCATCTCCATTTAGAATACTGGATTAAAAAGAGTGTACACTAGAACCTCAGCGTTACGAACTAACTAGTCAACCACATACCTCATTTGGAACCGGAAGTACACAATCAGGCAGCAGCAGAGACAGATATTTAAAGAAAGGCAAGTATAGTACAGGACTGTGTTAAATGTAAACTACAAAAAAAAAAAAAAAAAAAAGAATAAAAACTTTTCTTCTGCATAGTAAAGTTTCAAAGCTGTATTAAGTCAATATTCAGTGGTAAACTTTTGAAAGAACCTTAAGATTTTGTTCAGAGTTATGAACATTTCAGAGTTATTAACAACCTCCATTTCCAAGGTGTTCGTAACTCTGAGGTTCTACAGTATATACTACCGACCACCTGACCAGGATGGTGCAGATTGTGAAATGCTCAGGGAGGTTAGGTAGGCTACAAAAGCAGAAAGCTCAATAATAATGGGTGACTTCAGCTATTGTTATATTGACTGGGTAAATGTCACCTCAGGGTGTGATGTAGAGACAAAATTTCTAGATTCCATAAATTGCTGCTTTTTGGAGCAGCTAGTCCTAGCACCTACAATGGGAAAGACAATTCTTAATTTAGTCCTAAGTAGACCAAAGCTGAACCACTTGGTACTAGTGACCATGGCGTAATTAAACTTAAAATCCTTGTGGGGGGATAATACCAAAAAACTCCACCAGAGTAATATTTAACTTTGAAAAGGGGAACTACACAAGAATGAGGACACTTTTTAGACAGATTAAAAGGAGCTATCACAAGGGTTAAATGCCTGCAAAGCAGCATGGGGTCTATTTAACAACACCATAATAGAGGCTCAGCGTAAATGTATACTCCAAATCAGAAAAGACAATCAGGAGGACCAAAAGAATGCCAGTATGGCTAAACAGCTGAATAATGGAGGCTGTTAGAGGCAGAAAAGCATCCTTTAACATTTGGAAGTCAAATCCTAATGAGGATAAGAAGGTGCACAAATTCTGGCAGGTTAAGGGTAAAAGTATAATTGAAGAGCAACTAGCTGAAGATACAAAAACTAAGAGCAAAAATGATTTTAAGTACATCGAAAGCAGGAAGCCTGCTAAACAAAGACGGGGGCCACTAGACAATCAAGGCTCTAAAGGAGCGCTTAAGGAAGACAAGGCCATTGCGGAGAAGCCAAATGGATTCTTTGCATTGATCTTCATTGCAGAAGATGTGAGGGAGATTGCTACACCTGAGCCGTTCTTCTTAGGTGGCAAACCTGAGGAACTGTCTCAGACTGAGTTGTCAATAGAGAAGGTTTTAGAACAAGTTGATAAATTAAAAAGTAGGTCACCAGGACCAGATGGTATTCACCTGGGAGGTCTGAAGGAACTCAAAGATGAAATTGCAGAATTACTAAAAGTGATAGGTAAATTATCATTGAAATCAGCCTCTGTACCAGATGATTGACGGATAGCTAATGTAACACCGATTTTAAGAAAAAGGTTCCAGAGGTGATCCTGGCAATTACAGGCCATTAAGCCTAACTTCAGTAGCAGGCAAATTGGTTGAAATTATACTAAAGAACAGAATTATCAGATATATTTGAACACAATATGTTGGGACGAGTCCGCATGGCTTTTTTAAAGGGAAATCATGCCTCATCAATCTGTTAGAATTCTTTGAGAGGGTTCACAAACCTGTGGACAAAAGTGATCCAGTGGATATAGTGTACTTGGGCTTTCAGAAAGGCTTTGACAGGGTCCCTCACCAAAGGCTCTTAAGCCAAGTAAGCAGACATGGGATAAGAGGGAAGGTCCTGTCATGGTTCAGTAACTGGTTAAAAGATAGGAAACAAAGGGTAGGGATAAATGGTCAGTTTTCACAATAGAGAGGTACATTAGAATGGCCATACTGGGTCAGACCAAAGGTCCATCTAGCCCAGTATCCTGTCTTCCAACAGGGGCCAATGCCAGGTGCCCCAGAGGGAATGAACAGAACAAGTAATCATCAAATGATCCAGTAAACATCTGGTACTTCATCAGGGTCCCCCAAAGATCTGTCCTGGGACCAGCATGTGTGTTCCTGGGAAGCTGGGGGAACACAGTACTGTTACACTTAAATGAATTCTGTGTTCCACTTACAACTGCTTTATTTTCACTTTCTGTGATACTTTATAATCTATCTTAGTTCAGTTTAGGTGCTGTAAGAAGAGCACATGGGTTAAAAAGAGTTAATGTATACACACCGTGACTGCAATTTAATTCCCTCATATATTTACTCAAGTAAAGATTAATTTTTAAATTAAAATTAAATGTAGAGAATCTGGTATGTTTTGAACATCATGAATCTTTAAAAATTAAAACCTGGGCCTTGACCTCCAAAGACTAATGTGCATGCTTAACATTAAAGTGAATAGTCCCAGGCATCCGACGAAGTGGGCATTCACCCACGAAAGCTTATGCTCCAATACATCTGTTAGCCTTAAAGGTGCCACAGGACTCTGTTGCTTTTTACAGATCCAGACTAACACGGCTACCTCTCTGATACTTAGTCCCACTGGGACTCCTCATTTTGCAAAGATGTGCTTAACTTACACACGATCAACCCTACCATCCTCTGTATTCTACCTAAAACTGTGCAGTGTTTTTTATGATAACATTATCCAATACCTAAATAAAAATTCATATGATGAGTAACAAGCTGAGAATGTGAAGACATGCCCATCAGACTTATATTTTTAACAGTTCTTTAGAATCAGGAGGTTTTTACCCATCTAACAAGAAGTCATCACAGATGGCACAAGTGGTGTAAAAAAAATTGTTGCCAATACACTTCAAAGTCCTCGTTCTAGTGAGAGAAATGGGGTCAATTTCAGGCTGTCGGCCTGTTTCAGGCTCGGGAAGACCATGATTTACATTGTTAGTGTTTTTGAGACTTTGCAGCCGTAAGTGCTAGAAATGTCACTTTTTTAGAGTTCAGTCTTAAATTCTAGAGTACAGTACAGTTCCATGGCTAAGGGTTGATTCTGCGGCCACTTAAGGTCTTGGTTATTGGCCCTTTTGTTCAGCACTAACTTGGGTCAGAAAGCAGTTTATCTTATTCCCTGTACTTGGAGCCATCTATCATCCCATCTTATCTACCTGTAATAACTCTGCCATTCTGAACATGCCATGGGCTTTCACTGTCAGTGTTAAAACTAATAAATTAGGGAATGAGATTACAATGCTACTTCACCTCCAGTTTCAATCAGCATGCTGTACAAAGTGTGTTCCCGTTGAAATAATTAAGGAGCAGTAAGACTTAGGAAAAGAATGATGTGAGCAGAGAAGGAATCCTTCTGACTTCCAATGAAAAGATGGTGACCCACTGTAACACTTCTGAAGATGGCAATAATATGCCTAAAAGGAGGTGAAGCAATAAACTGACTTTTGCATGTGTGTTCCCTCTACAATGAATTCAATAGAGCTACACTTCACCAGCTTGGGATCTGGCATGTCTGTAGTGATAACTGAAGAACAAAGATGAGACTGGTGTTCGCTATAGTAGGTTGGAGATGAATTACTGACTGGCTTTAGAGAGGAAAAATTAGTGCGTAACTAGAACATTTTTAAATTTTCTGCTGTGTTGCAAGGAAGGGGACAGGACTTTTAGCATATATAGCAGAATATTTACGTGGAGTACGTCAAAGAAAACCTAAACCTAGCATGATGTCTTTGACATAAGGATGGCAACTTAAATGTGACCATTGTGAACTATTCAGACCATTTTAGGAGAAACTTTCAGGTAATGTACCTGTTAATCATTGTTGCATGTAGCTGTGGATATTGAGGTAGGAGTTCCCATCATGGATTTGTATTTTCACGGGCACTTGTGTTTAGCGCCCACTCAATTGAATTGGGTAGCTCAGACCTCAGAGCTATTGTTTCAGGCTTTCTGCAAACTCAAGCCAACGTTGCTGCACTGGTTTACATTCTGAACATGGCAAAGATTTCTTGATAACCATAACAGTTAGGCTCGATTTAAACAAAATTAGAAAGCAAGCAAGCAAACAAAACAGACAAAAAAGAGCTGAGGTGCTGGAGACCAAGTGAGAAGCTTGCCAGTGTCTCTTGGCTGGTCATTCTGTGCCGACTGCCAATCTCTCTCACCATTTTGGGAAGCACTGACTTAATCCTTTGCTCAGAAAAAGTGCTGGTAGCTGAGTACCACTAATAAATAGTTAATAACTTATCATTAACAGTTTTACTGCTCTTATTTATTCTGTTTGTCTGCACATCAAAAAGTGGTGTAAGGTTTTTCTCTTGGATGCATGAGCAATTAAGATTATCCAGTTTATAGCAGTTGTTTTAGGCACAGGTATATGGCTAGTGTATTGAGTATAACCTTTTCTGTGATCACGAGGCATGGAATAAACACATCTAAGTTGTCGAATATTGTCTCAGGCTGTGCCTGCCCTGTAATTCTCCTCCTCCCCGCCTCCTCCACCTTGTGTGGTGCTGCAGGCATTCCTTGCCTCAGTTTCGCTTCTCTCAGGGCCCCTTAGGAACTCCACACAGTCAAAAAGGGTGTAAGACAAAATTCCCCTGCTGGGGTTTTAATTTATTGAATAGAAATAAATGTGAACTAAAGTTTCTCCCCTGGGGCTCAAGAGTTGCACAGCGCTCTTCCCTGGGGCCTGTGGACTCTGTGAGCTTCTCTCTGTGAGCACCTCCCTAACTGTGCCCTATGGCCTTTTATCAGTCCCAAGGTGCTCATTATTCAATTAAATGCCTAGATTGGCTGCTTCTCCTTTAAATTAGTTCATCACTGGTAGCCTGGACCAGACTCACCTTAACAGGGCCAACAACCATGTGACAGGTACCTTAAGAGATGTTTTGCTGGGAAGCAGTTCATCTACCTAGATTCAGTAAACTGCTGGGTGCGAATTTTCTACACTGCAGTTCTTGTTCAGATTGAGGCACATCACGATCAGTGGTGAGATGAAATGGTCAAGGAGAGTTGTAAATTTCTCTCGATATGTTACTGATAAAATTCATAAGGCAAATAATGCTCCAGACGTGGCTTAGAGCAGTGGTTCGTGTACACAGAGGTCTTCCAAGGGGTACATCAACTAATCTAGATCGGTGTTTCTCAACCTGGGTGTCAAGGGATGGATTTAGGGGGGTTGCAACTGCAGGGCTAGTGTTGTGGCAAGCAGGGCAATTGCCTGGGGCTCCATGCCACATAGGACCTTGCTAAGCTAAGTTACATACCTCAGTCCTGGGTGGTGGGGCATGGGCTTCAGACTCCTGAAAGGGGTACAGTAGTCTGGAAAGGTTGAGAACCACGGGCTTAGAGCACTAAAAGTGACACTAACTGGATATGTCCCCCTCATATATGGTGAACTTGCACATTCATGTTTAAAACATAAGCACAAAGTTTATTTGATCTGTATAGGAGGGCTGTTAGAACATTTTAAAGAAAACATTTCAAGAAAACATTTTTATGAATCTTTCTTTTTTTTCCCCCCAGCAGTTCTCCGTACAAACTGTAGCAGGATATGAATTAATATATTAGTGAATAACAGAAATTCCTGGATTTACTGTTATTTTGTTACTGAGTTACACAGTGCTTAATACTGTGGCCATAACTGGGGCAATGGTACCCTAAGATAGACCTGTGTCTGTATGTCTATTTCAGGGGTCGGCAACGTTCGGCACGCGGCTCGCCAGGGTAAGCACCCTAGCGGGCCGGGCCAGTTTATTTACCTGCTGACGCGGCAGGTTCGGCCGATCGCGGCCCCCACTGGCCGCGGTTCGCCATCCCGGGCCAATGGGGGTGGCGGGAAGCGGCGCGGGCCGAGGGATGTGCTGGCCGCGGCTTCCCGCCGCCCCCATTGGCCCGGGACGGCGAACCGCGGCCAGTGGGGGCCGCGATCAGCCGAACCTGCTGCGTCAGCAGGTAAATAAACTGGCCCGGCCCGCTAGGGTGCTTACCCTGGCGAGCCGTGTGCCAAACGTTGCCGACCCCTGGTCTATTTGGTTGCCTTGAATACAGCAGCTCCATTTACAGTCTGAGTTGTGGGAGGGGCTTAGAGCTAATGGCCTCTCCTGCTCAATCTTAATGGTCTTTCTTGTTCCCTTTTCACCAACCTCTGTGTTCCACCCCAGAAATGGAGGACTGACAAAGATTTGTAGGTACACACTCTTAGTTTGTACCTTAAGCCAGTATAAGTTATGTCTCATTCCAAAGGATCCGCAAAAGAACTTTGGACTGTTCTCTCTCTGCTTTAAGGTCTGGCAGATTAATGTGATTAAAAATAGGTCTGACTGCTAAGAGTTTGAACCCCCTAGGTGGCTGACTTTCCATGTAATAAGGCTTTCACTATAATTTATCCTCTCAGCAGTATTAGCTGTGAAAGACCTTCCTTCTGCAGTTGCAGGATTTTTTTTCCTGCAGTTGCTCAGTCTGGTGCCACTCCTCTTAGAATTAGCAAAGTTACTTCTGCTATCATAAAATTTTGAGATCAGAAAGACCTATTGGGCCATCTAGTCCATCTCCTTGGCAAAAGAGGATTGCTCCCTATTATGTATTTTCTAGTGTATTTTTTTCCCTTCCCCATCCAGCCCAATTTTAAAGATCTTAAAGCAGTGAGATATCTATCTGCCACTTCCCTTTGAAAGACTGTTCCACAGATGTCACCATTAGCAATTGGCTAGCATTTGCTTTAGTAAAAGGTCAGCGAGTGCTTCGGATCCAAGTTATATAGCCCATTTTGGGCCCACTCTGGAAGGGTTCCCAGTACCTTACATGGTTCCTACTGAGCACATCCACACCTGATCTTGTAGGTCTAGACCTCTTCTGAAAGTGCCTTCCCTGGTAAGGAAAGAGAGTGGTGATGTCTTGGAGTTGAAAGAAATGGAGGAGGCTTGACGGTCTGCAAAAAGATTTTCTTCTGTTAGCTGTGTTCTATCTGACTAAAATGTCAACAGTGACATTGTTCCAGCCTGAACAAGGAGGTCGTGCTTTGAGTCTTGAAAATCTAATTTCCAGGTGGATGTTAGAACAGTTTCTACACTAAGTATGTAGGTGTGTGTGATAAATATACTTTACAGCTTTTCTGGAAAAGCAGGTTAAGATATGTAAGGGGACTTCAATTGACGTTTCAGCCTATGGACTGCCTGTTTTAAGAAATGTAAAAGCAGTTCAAATAATACTTTCTTTGAACCATGTGTAAAAGACACATTTTTTTCATCGAAAATGCAAAGTCTTCACCTGCAGGCAACTACACCCTACTTTAGAAAGGATTCCCACAAAAGGCTTTGCAGGGGCTTGCTTGCCTTACCATTGAGAGCACATAAAATAGTTATGAAAATATGTGCGATTAGGGAAATTGCAATAATTTTCAATAGTAGTAATTGACACACATTCTTAACTATATTTCTGTAGCTTAGTAAGGACAGCCTACCTTCTCCACCCTTTACATATATTTCTTTAATGTGTTTTTAACTTTTCTCAGTGATTTTCACTTGTGTGAAATATTGAATGAAAATTCCTCCTGTTTCTTGAAGCGTCTTGTCTTTGTTAGGGTATAATGTTTCTTCAATTCATTAAGCTTATAAGAGTTTCTTGGTACTGAATGAAAAGAATTGTAGGTATTTCAGGAATCTATGAATAGCTATTTCATAATAAAGAGCTAATAAGGGGAGAGCATTTTTCTCGGTAATCTGAGTTTCAAGAGATGTGAATACTAAGAGCTCAGTGTTATGTGCTCTTTGCTAAAACTTGATACTCTTAACTTTACAAACTATAAAGCTGTGATGTGAAAAGGTAAAAATACAGTCTTTGACAAAAAGATTTAAGGTGAATGTTGAGGTTTTTTAAAAAAAAAAAAAGTTGAAAGGGATAGTGTTACCAGAAATAAATGGAGACATTGAAATACCCTTTCCCCCAGCAATTTGATAACCAATTTCATTTTAGTTATTTAAACAAATCTTTTGCAAAATCCATTATACGCTATAAAGTCATAGAAATATCTAGTGAGTAGCATAAATTCGTTCTGATTTTTTTAAAAAGCAGCTAGAGATGATTATTCTTTCGAAAACCAAAAATGTTCTCTTAAACTCATGTTTGTTCCACATAATGAATCTTTGCTGTAGCTAAGAGTTCAGTAACTCTAATGACTTCCTTTTAGGAAGTGATATTGCTAATAGGAAGTTGTTCAGATAGATTGGGTTATATCAACGTCTGTCATCTTCTGAACAGCTTGTGCATTTGGCAGGAATTGCTGCATACCCTAGTAATTAGGTGCTCTAATAGTTTATCTCTTTAAAGGAACCACAAATGATAAGGAAAAGGAACCATGATTCTACTTTTTTATTACAGCACTTCATTATATTGTCTTTAAATCAGGAGGGCTTATTGTACTTCAATTTACTTGTTTAATTTTTAAGCAAAGATTCTCTTGAGCTGGGTGTTCAGTTTTACTTTAAACCTCATAATAAGGTAATTGTTAGACATTCCTGATTGGATTGTTTAACAAACATGGATTTTCACTGTACAGTGGTTAATAGTTTTCTAAAGCTTATTCCTTTTTATAATTTTTGTCTTCTGTTAAAATTCAGTATGCCGTAACAATATAAGGCATCCCACTGTTTTCCAATTCCACAATTAACATTGATCACATTAGAAAAAAGTTGTGTTTTGTGGCGTCAGGAAAACACATTTTGCCTAACCCTGTAACCTTACTGGAATATGGTAAAAAGCCTAAAACTTGTTGAGACTTTATTCTTCCCCTTTCTCTCCCAAACACTGATCAATAAAAGATTTTTCACAACCCAAACTGGCTGATAACAAGGGAGAAGTTTACACACACACTTTGTAAGTGACTTATGGTTCAGATGTCCACAAGGAGGGCTATATTACAAGTATACCTAGGAAAATAATCTTCAGTTAAATGCTTCCACAAATACAGTACTCATGCCTACATCAGCAACAGATTTAGGCAACAAAATGTTAGTTTGCTTTGTTACCTTTCTGAAAATGCATCAGAAAACTTCTTTTTTTTTTTTAAGCTCAGTTTCAAAAACTTTTAAAAAGATGCCAGCCAAATAAAGGAAAGCTATTTAAAAATAACATTTCCCTGCTTGCTAATAACAGTATTCATTAGAATTTACTTGGTAGTAAAGATCCTATAATTAAAGGAGCTGATCCTACAAGGTGCTGGGTGCCTCTTGTGAGGTGCAGAGCACCTTCTGCTTCCACTCAAGAGTGTTGAGTAATGGGTATGCTCGCTAAGAAGCATCTCAGATACTGGAAACCTTGCAGGATGGGGCCAAAAGGTGTATAACTTGGATGTGAAGCACATTTGGATGTACACTCTCATTTACCTTTTACTAAAGCAAGTGTCTTGGGTAAGTGCTGTGAATCCTCCTTAAAGAGACACTACTCCTTGAAACAGTAGTATGCTAACAAACTCCTGCTGTGTGAGTGTTTCATGCCTATATGTTAAGGCAGGGGTGGGCAAACTATGGCCCCCGGGCCACATCTGGCCCGCCAGCCGATTTAATTCCGGCCCTCGAGCTCCCGCTGGGGAGCGGGGTCTGGAGCTTGCCCTGCTCCTCCACTGCAGCCAGGGAACGGGGTTGGGGGTCGCTCAGCATGCCGCAGCTACCAGAAGCAGCGCCATGTCCCCCTCCGACTCCTACGTTTAGGGGCAGCCAGGGGGCTCCGTGCGCTGCCCCGTCTGAAGGCGCCGCCCCCGTAGCTCCCATTGGCTGGGAAATGCGGCCAATGGGAGGTGCAGGGGCAGCGCCTGCGGACGGGGCAGCCTGCAGAACCGCCTGGCCGTGCCTCCAGGTAGGAGTCAGAGCGGGGACATGCTGCTGCTTCTGGGAGCTGCTTGAGGTAAGCGCCACCCAGAGCCTGCACCCCAAACCCCTCCTGTGCCCCAACCTCCTGCCCCAGCCCTGATTTCCCCTCTCATCCTCCGCCCCTCAGTCCCTTCCTGGAGCACCCTCCTGCACCTGAAACCCTTCATCCCCAGCCCCACCCCAGAGCCCGGACCTCCAGCCAGAACCCTCAGCCCCTCCTGAACCCCAACCCCAATTTCGTGAGCATTCATGGCCCACCATACAATTTCCATACCCAAATGTGGCCACCCCGCCATCCCAGGGCTGAACCCCAAAGCCTGAGCCTCACTGCGCCTGGGAAAGTGGGGAACTCACTGGGTGCCTGCTCCTCCAGCATTGTGCCCCAGGTGTCTCCAGAGGGGGGCAGGGTCCAACCCCTGCTGGCGGCCACAGCAACCAACACTAAGCCAGGGCATCCAGGAGCAACAAGGAGGGAGAAGGAGCAGTACTTGGGGGGGGGGGCCCTCCTCCCCCCCAGCCCAGGAAGCTGTGGCCACAAGAAAAGTCCCTGATGGCCACATTTCAGAAATGCTGACTA
Source organism: Terrapene triunguis (assembly GCF_002925995.2). NCBI lineage: Eukaryota > Metazoa > Chordata > Testudines > Emydidae > Terrapene > Terrapene triunguis. The sequence continues at coordinate 74,783,884 of NW_020664409.1, forward strand.
GACCACCTAGAGATTGATGAATCGGCTACAGCCTTGGCTAGGAGCCATGTGGCTTTTAGCTCTTGTAGTGGACGCTCATACACTAAGCTTCAGAGGTCCTAGGTTCAGTCCTACCCATTGAAGACCCAGGTCTGTTGGCATTACAAATAGCAAGCTTTATTAGCTTTACTTACTTAAAGATACTGTGAGTCTTACACATTACTGATATAAAAGTGAACTGCATCTGTCTTAACTTAATCAACATCTGAAGACTACATAGAAAAATGGGTCCCCAGAATATTAATTCCTATTTCATATGTGAAATGGATAAAAGGCTACTTATTTTAAAATCTTTTTTGCCCTAATCCACTTTATTATCATTACAATACAGCAACATGTCTGTTTTTAATAGAAATAAATGTAAAATGTAGTAGTTCAGTCATGCAGTGATTCTTATACTGCTTATGCAAATTTACAGATTGTCATGGTGTAGTTGGTTAGTAGGTGATGGTTTATGTTTAAGAAAAATGTTTGTTAGGTGTTTCCAAGAACTGGGAAGGAAGGAACTGGTTTTAATGCAGCCATGGTCTGAAATGTCTGGCCTGCAGCATGAGAACAAAAGCCTTGTTATGAATTTTGAGTGCCTTGGAATATGCTTCTACCTTAAAATATCATGCTAGGGTTTGTTTTGTGATTTACTAGCTGAGATCATCAGCACCTTGTTTAGAAGAATGAAACCTACTCCATCTCCACTATCAAAGCATAACATAATCTGGCCAGTAGTTAAAAACTATTGCTCAGCACACCCAACCTCTCCAGGTAGCACCTTATATTAAACTTTCCATTCCTGAGCCAAGTGTCTTCAGAAGTTCACCAAGAATTTCTTCTGACCTCCATTTATATATTGCCAGTGTCCTGGATGATCTGCATCCTGTGCATGCCTGATACCCAGGCTGAATTTTATTTTTAATTCTCTGTACTTGGGTATGAAATTCTGCAAACTTGGAAGAGTATAGTTGGTTCACAACAGTCACTGAGAGCACTTTACCCCAGCACGTAGCTCTCTTCACTGGTTCCCTGTTTAATATGGGGATCAAATTCAAGATTTCAGTTCTATGATTCTGTGATTCAAAGTCTTCCATGGAATTGGCTCATTGTTATCTGAGAGACCATCTCATCTTGTGTGACCATGACCTCTTATAACTGCTGCAAAAGTTAAGGTTGCAAAGTGTAGCACCCAGATATCATGAAATGGCATTTTTAAACCTTGACTGTCCTCTTTTGTGTATGTTTCTTATGCTTTAGGGTTTTATTATACAGTCATATTGGTGGGTTTTTTTTTTTAAACACAAAATATCAGTCATTCATTTTCTATAAACTTAGATGCACGCAAAGTATATTTTAATCAAACAATAGAGGATTGTTATTTTATTTCTATTATAGTGGCACCTATGGGTCCCAACCCATATGAAGGTTGTATTGCACTGTGCACTATTATTGGGTAGTATAATCTACTCTAGTTTAGATATTTCTAGCGCCACCTGTTTGTAGAGGTGTAGAAATGAAAATGATTCCTGTTAATTTGCACAGCACATAAGATCTCATTCCAAAGTACTTATAATCTAAATATACAGTGTTGTAACCGTGTTGGTCCCAGGATATTAGAGTGAGAAGTGGGTGAGGTAATATCTTTTATTGGACCAACTTCTGTTGGTGAGAAGGCAAGCTTTCAAGCTACCCACAACTCTTTTTGAGCATTGGCAAGGGGTCTCCAGACACGTGCTTCCTGTCAAGTGCTTTTATGTATATATTTTTTTTAATTGATTAGATTTCATACTGACAATGTCCCTTTTAATTGTTCATAAACACATGGCTGTTTAAATTATTTAATCAATTATTGAACATGCAGGATAAACTTCAAAATTGGTCATCATAACATGAGCATTGGAAAAAGAAGTTATATGATTATGCTTTGTATGATATATGTGAGGTGCACAAATCATTTTAGGCTTTACTGGTGTAGAAGTTTTATTTGGCTACATGCATTTTCTCTGTTCTTAAAAAAGGGGGGAAGTTTTGATATAAAGCCTTCGGGGGATTGTCCTTAGTATTTTCTTTAGCACCTTGGACAGTATTCTTGAGGACCTATTGAGTGACCCCACATAATCTACTCAAAAACTTGCCCTGCCACTCCTGAGTTACTCAACATTAGAGCAAAGGTTGACACAATATTCTTAATTCGTGTGTTTACGAATGTTCTTCAAAAAGTCACCATAATGTGTGTGCTTTTTTTTTATATGATGGCATATAAGCTTTGACTTGGAATTTACTCATTTGCAGGAATTTTTCATATTTGTCTGAGGTTTGGTAGGCAGGGTGTCTTTTAACTAGCTAGTGGCTGGTCCAGTTGTCAGAAGACTCTTTTGCTCTCTACCCTCCCCCCATATTCTCTAACTCCATAGATACTTTCCTCAGGGTCTAACGACCAACACTTACAAGCAATGCAATTCTGCCTGTGTGTACGCTGTACATAGTGGAGCCCTCTTTCCAGCAACACTTTGAAGCTGACAAGGCTGTGTATGCTCATTGTCCTGTAGCTGCTGGTGTTGCATAGGTAGTTCTGTGGTGCATGAGCACAGCTGGGATCATGCTGCTTGTAATGGTAAAGGGCTTTCTAAGTGATTGGAAAAGGTGAGGGGAACTTAGCCTAGTGGGATTCTTGCAGGCCAATGCCAATTACAAAATTGTAATTGTTTTATTCATTTTCCATTCATGGAGTAGGATAAAAGAAACACAGCTAATGACAAGTGAGGATATCCTATACCCATTCTATCGGGTTAATGAAAAGGCCACTTTTGCTGAGGTCACCTCTTCCTTTCGCATGAAAGCGTGCATACTAACACAACTTAAATAGTAAAAATGTTGTACTCTCTCAATTACTGGGCTAACTACATCACTGCTTGTCTCCTTGAGTGCACCCCCTCTCAGGTCTCTGTCACCTTTCTGGGATGGAATCACATGCCTCTACCACTCTCAGACCAGGCCCCGTGACTTTGGTTCAGTACCCTCAGTTGCTTCTGGAAGCTATGATAAGGGTATTCCACCACCAAACAGCCTCCTTAAAGGAAGTTATTTATTTGGAACAAAAGCATTAAAGGGAAAACAGATCTTAACAATAAACCAGTCTATACCTTCACCTGCCTTTCCCTAAGGGTTACCATTCTCTTGATCGGGAAAGGCCCAACTTCTTCAATCTCCCTCCATGGAGTATCTCTGTCAGCCTGTCTCCCGGGCTGCTTCTAACAGCTGGGTGCCCACCTGACCTCCCCTCCTGAGAAGGGCTTTTTAACTGTTTAGCGTTCTTCATTTCCAGCAGTGGCAGAATAGCTGTGCCACGTCAGCCCAAGAGTATTCCATTGCCCTGCAATTGCTTCCTAACTGTTTGCTGGGAAATTGCTTCCCTGCTTGTTTTTCCGTACAGCCTTGTAGTGAGCTAGAACAAGACATTCATACAGGAATGTCTCTGACCCAATATACAATAAGTTGCCCTCATCACCAGGTCATATACAGTGTATTCTGCATTTAGATCATCACACAGCATCTCCATGTCTGTTGTGTACTCAAATTAAACTCAGAAGAGAGGGAAAGGAATACCAGACTGGAGCTCTCTTACGTTGAGAAGTCCATTGTGGTCTGTAGGTGGAAGAGCAGGCATCAAATTACCAGAAGCTTCAAGCATTTCTAACAGGGCAAACATACCTTACTCTTAAGGGCTGGCATTCAGTCAACCCCTCTGTTCTCCTGTAATTGATATGTATGTAATTCTTTATGCTATTCTGTCATAGGGCATGCCTCCCCTGTAGTGCCCCTGCTGAGTCAGTGTGGCACTGTGCATGTTCCCTGTCTCCGTTTCCCTTCTCAGGAAGCCAATGGCTCCATTTTAAGCACTCCTGACACTTGACTTTAAAGCTTGTGGCTTTCAGGGTTCCTGCCCTCTAAGCTCTGCTCCCAGTCTCCTCAGGGTTATCTTCTCAGCTTTTATGCCTCTCTTTATGGCAAGAGCACCTGCATGTCTCATGGAGCTGGGTAATTCAAATGCTTATTGTCTTAAGACTACCTCTCAGTCTCTGTATCTTCGACTTATGGCAGGAGTCCCTAGCCCTCCTCTTGGAACTGGGCTGCAGTTTGTCTCCTTCAGCTGGCCCCAGTTAGTCCTCAGGCTCAGGGCTTGGGGTTTGACAGCCTGCCCCTGCTTGAGTCTGCTCCCTGCTAGCTCAGGGCCCCGCAGGAGCCTTCTTACCCTTTTCATTGTCTGCAGGCATCTACCCCGCTATGAGGGAGAAGACTGCATTTATGCTGCTCCCTTTCTCCCAACTCATCCCCAGTTGGTTGGGAGAGAGGGGAGTCTTGCACTGCTTTCTCTGCAAGGCTCCTGGCCCCATACCAGGGTTTCCTCCCTGCTTATTCCCCGGGACCACTTCCTCTCTCCCAGTATCTCCCAAGTCTTTGTGTCTATAATTGGATCTTTCAGCTCTGAAAGAGCCATGCCAGGTGGCAAGGTAGACTGACCATTAGATAGTACTGTTCTTAGGGGGAAAACAGCCCTGTCACACCCTACCAAAGTTTTACATATTTATTGCCCATCAGGGATTTTGTAAGTAGTAACACAAGTAGTTAGGACCTCTAAAATGATGATAATCAGCACATTCAGTTGTAGCAGATTCCTGTAACACAACTTGGTTTGACTCTTCTGACCACCAGCAAACTCTTTCAGTTTCTCATTTCACGTCTGGGAGATTTCTGATGTAAACTATGTTCCATATGTTGAAGTTGTTTAACTCACATTTAGAGCTTATTACCTTTATTGACTCTCTGTGAAATTTCCATGGAAAAGAGATTTTTTTTTCATGCAGATTTTGCATGATTGACTGGTTTGTGGTTCATTGCATAATAGAAATGGGATGTTGAATTTTAATCCTTTGATTATACTTCAAGCGCTTTACATATTAGAATGCTAAATTTGTTTATACAGTCCTCAGGGATTACATAACATAACATCCTTTCCTATTTGGTATAAACCTAAATAGTCTTGCATCTTGTGGATTTTAATGTAGATTAAATTGCAGTATGGGCTTTATAATGCAGCTACTTCCTCTTGCCTTCCTGCATGCATTCTTTATTTACTTTTAAAACAGTGCATGAGAATTTTATTTCCTCTAGGCGGCCACGTCTTGACCTTCCTAATGATTTGTTTGGGGCATTCTTTTGTGTGCTCAGAGTAGTATTCTTAGTCATTCATTGAATAGCTATACTGGATATAGCAATTGGAGGGTACATTATACTTGCTCAGAACATTACCACATAGTAACTTTCATAGCAACCACCAAAGAGTATGTAAGTAGCAAAGTGGTAGGTAAAAAGTGTTTTTAGGTGTAGGAAACTTCTTTTTTCCAGACAGTGCTTTACCACTAATTGTTAACAGATTGAATTGGACATCTCTGTGTGAGTACTTGCAGTGCAATCATCACAGTGGTATCTGAGTGCTTGCACACTACATAGCTGAATTAGTTGCAATGGTCATATGTGCTCACACAACCACAAGTGTTACCACCTTCTGGTTTTGAAGGTAATAGTTAGGAATTATACCATAACTACATCTTTTCATACTTAAAAAGCTGCCAGAGAAATGAGTGCCACTTTCCAAGTTCAGTGATGATCCAACTATAGTCTGGTTACATGTAATATGTCATTACAGACGAACAGGGGTCATTTACTGTGTACCCATCAATTACAAAAATACAGGGCTGTATTCTGAAGCTTAAAAAAAAAAAAAAAAAAAAAAAAAGGTACAGCTTATGTCAGCACTAGGATTCTGAGATTTCTTTTTTGTGGCCACAGTAATTGCTCCGTTTCAGATGTCAAGCATAGTTGATGTCTGAAGTGTACATATGCCACAATATTTCAACCCTCATATGAGACCTGACGGAATTTGTCTTTACAGTTTTCACTCAACATCTTAATCTGTATTTGTGTACTTGATTCTTTTGCTTAAAATTTGACTGACTATTCAATACATTAACCATTGGTTCATATGTAGTAAAGGGCCAGGAGTGTGTGTGTGTGATGTTTGCCATTCCCTACAGTTAGAGGGCTCTAGTCTTCTATAGACATAAGGAGGCTCAGCAAAGACTATACAGCATTTTATTTGGATTGATAGTGGGAGTTTGTAAAAGCTCAGACTCTGCCTGGGGTGTCAGGTTCAGAATGGCAGGTAAAAAATAGAAAGTGTTTACACGAATGTGTGGTTATATTGCAAGGAAATTGTGCCATTTTGGGGGCAGCTATAGTGTGTTATCGGTCTCCCTGATAAATGGTCCCCTTGCTGATCAAACAATAGGGTGACCACCCCATTCATTTACAGGCCTTCCTCATACATCAGGCAGAAGTTATTCATTGCAATTTTAAAGTTAATTAATTTTTAAGTTTAATTTATATTTAAAATTATAAACCAAGTGAGGTTTCTAAATATTAAAAGCAACAAAAATCCTTAAGCAGACCCTGATATTCAGAGCAGTCTCAAGGATAATGAATGAGAATGGGTCAGGTGAAGAGCATAGTAACAGTACTGCTAGGGTTTTGTTTCTATTACCTAATTTCCCCCTGTTTCCCCACAGGGTTTAATTTTAACCAGTACTGTGTAATTGAAATGGAAGTTACTGATTCTCAGCAGTAGATTGTATGTTTATTCAGTAATGCCTTGAGATGTCTTAAAATACATTCTTAGATCTGTTTTCCACTTCTGCTGAAAGGAGGGAGTACATCATATGAACTGCAAGCAGCCCTAGGAGCATAGAAACTGGATTTCACTTAAGTCTTTTGGCTGGGTTTTTATGTGTTGCACATTAGCACTAAGGACCGGCTACATTGAAGTGAATGGTGGCTTTGCCACTGATTTTTTTTCAGTAGGGCCCTAGGTTATGGGGACTCTTGCATATGTTGCTCATAAAATCTGTTATCAGATTGTAAGTGCATAGCCACCACCATATTATAACTTCAGATACCTAGTAGACAGTTTTGAGTATTAATCTGCTCTGGAACCCATCCCATGTATAGAAGGGGAGGATGATTTATGCAGTGTTATAGTTTAGCTGGCAGAAGTTTAGCTGAGTCTGACCTCTCATAATATGGTGCCATGGCTCCTTTGGAAGCAAGCCGTCCTGAGTGCTGGCAAATTCCAATGTGAGTCCCGTGACTTGACTAGAACATTGACATCCGCTTCTTAGCGTTAACCCATTTAAAGAAAACTGGCTCTGTATTGCTCGGCCCAGTGATTTGGAAGTCAACAGAGTAAGTAGCTATTCAGGAGTAAACTGTGTAAAAATTATTTTATACTGCAGATACATTTTTGTTGAAATGTTAGTGTGTCACAAGGATAAGTGTGTCAAAATAAAAGAGAAATAATAAGTAAGCCCTTAAATCTAGAAGATGACAGTTGTAATGACTCTGGGATTACAACTTTGAGTAAGAAGTCTGGAGAAGCTTCTAAATGCCATGCATTTCATGGTATTGTTTCAAGTCTAAAAACTACCATTGTATAGACAGCACAAGATCACAACATAATTCCCAAATTTTCATTTATCTTCTAAATGATCACTTTTTCAAAGCAGGGCATAATGGTGCACCATAAAAATGTGTACCTGTATCACTCTCATAAACCCAGGTGTATGCATTTGAGTCATTTTGCACACAACGGGTAGTTACATGAGCTATTGCCTGCATAAATGAGGGGTTTTGTGGTACATCTACTACTGCATCCTGCTTGGAAAACATGACCCCAAGAGTTGATATGTGTCAGCCTTAGTGTAAATGAGAAAATTGCATCTGTTTTGACTTTCCCCTAAGTAATGCTAAGAGCCTTCAGAAAAAGAGAAATATGTGTCGTTGAAACTTCACCAGGTGTTGGCAGGGAAGCAATAGGAAGTTCAGCACTAGGACTGAATATTTCCTGGTTATAAATCAGCAATTGCAGATATTTTATTTTAAGTATTAAACACTTTTCTACTAGACTGGTGGAAAGGCAGCTTTTACGGTTTCGATCATTTGGCTCCCACACCACTGTTGCATAGTGGCACAAATTATATCCCGTTTCAGCAAGATGACTGTCTCCAGCAGCCTGGTCTAGTAATCACAGTGGATTAAGTGTGGGAATGAGTCAGGAGACTTGAGTTCTACTCCTAGCTCTGCCACTGATCCATTTTATCAAGTTGGGCAAGTCATTTCCCTCTGTAGGCCAAGTTCAGAGGTGATATGCAAGGTCGTGCTAGTTATGGATCAGTAAGGGAGTCTACATTGATTTACTTCAACACTGCAGGGCTAGAAAAAGGTGTAAGTTTTAAACAAGGGGATAGCCTACTTTTAAGTTGTACTTTTATAAACTGTTTTTTGTTGCTTTTCTTGCTATATTGCTCAGTTTTGGCACCTCTGCATATAAATTACATGCACTTAGACTCAGGCTCAGCTTGCTGGGAATTTAACAAAGGGAGGGGCGGAGGGATAGCTCAGTGGTTTGAGTATTGGCCTGCTAAACCCAGGGTTGTGAGTTCAATCCTTGAGGGGGCCACTCTAGGGATCTGGGGCAAAATCAGTACTTGGTCCTGCTAGTGAAGGCAGGGGGCTGGACTTGATGACCTTTCAGGGTCCTTTCCAGTTCTATGAGATAGGAACTGGAAGAAGGTATACGTTATGCCAGTTTAGTCATGTGGACTCTCATTTGAATTTGGCTGTTAGTTTCCCTGTCATTTAAATAGGAATACTGCTGTTTACTTTTCTACTTCAAATTAATCACTTGTAAAGTCTCATATATTATTAGTAGTAAAAGCTTTAAAATGCAGTTTAGTCTTGGTAGCAAATGTCTCTTCCTCTGTGAAGTCTCAGAATGGCAGGGAGCAATATGAATGGAGTTTACTTTTGAACTGGATGGAGAAATCCCATTGCCCATCACTTTTAGATCTGGGCTTTTGGACATGTTTCTGGCTCAGGGAGGATTATATTTCTTCCCAAGAGCAAATACTGACAAGGCCCATATAATCTCTATCCTCTTGCTGCCACACAAACTGTAAAGCAACCCAAAGATCCATAAGTAGAAAACCGCTTTGAAGAAATATGGTGGCACTTGTGTAATTGTGAAACAGACAGCATTTTGTAGCTGGGTGCAAGGTGAAATTTATTTCATCTTTACTTCAACTGACTTACATGTGTAATAGGAGGCAAAAATTAAATAGTTCTGTCCTCTATCTCTATGCTCAGATGCAGTATGCAAAATAGGATCTGTTTAATTTTTTAAGTGGGATATCTTCTTTGAGTGATTGCACATGTCCATTCCACTTCAGATGTATGTACGACCAGTGCAACAGCATCTGCACACACCTGAAGTGGAATGGATATGTGCTGCACATCTTGAACAACAGTTATGGAACACGTTAGTAACCGATTTCCCCCCCCCCCCCTGCAGAGCCATTGGAAACTGAAAAAAGCAACAGAGGGTCCTGTGGCACCTTTAAGACTAACAGAAGTCTTGCATCTGAAGAAGTGAGGTTCTTACCCACGAAAGCTTATGCTCCCAATACTTCCGTTAGTCTTAAAGGTGCCACAGGACCCTCTGTTGCTTTTTACAGATTCAGACTAACACGGCTACCCCTCTGCTATTGGAAACTGAGTGAGTTAGGACAAGTTAACCTCCAATTTGTAGGTGCTCAATAGCAAGTAGAGTTGGTTGGAAAACTTTCTGTGACAAATGTGACTTTGATTTTGAATTTTTTTTGTTTTGTTTTTTTGTTTTTTGTTTAACCAGCTTTAGCGGATGAGTAATGTGTATAGAGAATTGTTCATGCTTGTTTTAAAGTCAGTCAGTCAGTGGCTTGCCCATAATACCCTGGTTAGCACCCCATTGCCATTCTATTCCATTTTTAGATCTAGACTCTGCTGGCCTATTGTGCATTACATTGTGCCACTCTCTCAGCAGTTGCTCTGAGAGTGACAGGTGGCTTCTGCTGCATTAGACTCCGTAGGAGATTCAATATACTGTACCTAACCTTTTCCCTACTGCTGCATGGTATTTTGGAAGTTGAAATGACTTTCATGCTGGATTCCAAGCTGGGAAGAATGTTAGACTTAAGAATGTTGCTTTCACTTTTAAAGATATAAATAATCTAATGAAGAAAAATTATTTGGGTAAAAGTTAAAGAGCAAGTTCTTACCTTGAATATTTATAGTAGATTCTGAACAGATGGGATTGTTGACAAATTAAAGTTATAGTACTGCAGCTTGGTTGCATTATTCTTGGATTCAAATAAATTGTTAGCGTAATTTTTCCTGATAATTCTTTTTTTCTCAAACTAATTTTAAAAGAATGAAATAGAAGCTGGTTAAGGGTTTTAGTTACATAACCTGCTATATTTGAGCCATAACCAGTAATCTCTGCTTTGAGACCATCACACGTTTCCCCAGGGGATTGTAGTGTGAGCATATGTGTGCATACACATAATTAATGGAGGAGAAAAGAAAATCACTGCTGGGATTAGAATCAGGATCTTTATCTTTCTAAAGGGATGTGCTCTGCCATTAAGTTAAATGGATAACTTCAGAAGTATTAACATGGACTTCAGTTTATGGAGACCATTTTTTGGTAAACTAAATGCTATTATTTATCACCATTAAAGCCTGATGAGATGAATATTTACAGTATAAGTCTGATATAATAGACTTTATTTTTGTGAAGAATAAAGTGCTCTGATAACTTCACAGTATCAGTGTCATTCACTTAAAAAAAATTAGTCTTATTATATTGAAGCAGAAAAAAACCTCAGTGTGACTTTATGAAAAGACCCCAACTATGCAAATGAATTTTATTTTCAGCATAGAGTGCTTCATTTTCTCCGTCCTCTTCTTGTAGGATTTGTTCTGCTTCATTCATTAATTTTCTTTTAAAGCAGAATATGGAAATGTTTCTTCAGTTTTGCAAGGAAGTTGGTGGTAGTGAATTGTTATAGGCATCTGTCAAAGCTGTTGGATGAGTAAGTGTCTCTTGAAACATGGTAGCCAATTGTAGCGTATTGCAGATATCTTTTTTTAAAATCCGATAATATAAAGAGCATTCTATCTATACGGCTTGTAGCATCCTAACCTGCTGTGACAAGTTTAATACTCAAACATAACCAACTTGTTGAGGAGCTCTTAGCAAAAATCTAATTTTGTTCATTTTATCATGAGGTTGGTCTGTCTTAACTTCTGGAAAAAAAATTGTGCTATGCTCTTCTAGGTCGGGCTCTAGTCCTGACCGGCTCAAAGGATTTACTCTGTTAGACGTACCATGGTGCAGTGGCACAATGTTAGAACCTACATAGAAGGTTAGCTTTATATATATATATTTGGTGTGTATATATGTGGAATATGTGTATTTATTAATATAGTTCAGTTACACACTTGGAATTTTAGGTTTAAGTGTTCCACTCACATTAATGCTGTCTTGCTCCCATTTGATGTTTAAGAACAAAATAATTTCAGGTTCTTAAATATACATACGCATGTGCATACCACTGTGTGTGTGGTTTAAAAAAAAAAAAAAAAGTCTGTTATGCAAGATATTCAATTAAACTGCATCAATCTAAGCTCTTGTACAGTGTCTGTTAGCAGATCCCTTAGGTTACCGCCTGGTGTCGTTTGGCTTGGAACTTTCCATGTAGTTTTATTTTTTGTTAAACTTTGTGTAGATTCTCATCTGAACAGGTTTGTGTGTTTCGAATAACTTCTGTTTCTTCTTCAAGTGCTTGCTCATGTCCATTCCATGTTAGGTGTGTGTGCTCACCACATGCACCGGTGCCAGAAGTTTTTCCCTCAATGGTATCCTTAGGGGAGCGGCTCTGGCGCCCCCTGTAGCGGCGTGCACATGCCGCGGTATAAGGGGTGCCATCGGCTCCCCCCACTCTCAGTTCCTTCTTGCCGCCAGTGATGTTGCTGGAACGTCTGCTGCTTTGGCTAGCTTTTCGCTTAGTTCAGTGTGTCTCACGAACGTTTTTTCCTGTAAAGTAGTTATCCTTAATTTTAGTTCTAGTTAGTTGGTCCCAGACAGGACTCAGCCTAGGGACGGGGCATGCTCATCAGTGACCCACATGTTAGTTGTTTAAGGTGTCTAGGCGAAGGACACATAAGTGACAAGTGTCGCATCTGTAAATCATTCAAACCCTGAACAAAAAAGGAGAGAGACATCCGTCTCAGAGCACTCCTGATGGAGTTAGTGCTGACCCCGGCCCTGGAGCAGAGGTCTGACTCAGCCCCGCTGGCACTGTCTACGAGCCGGCACCAATCCCCCTCCCCGGCCCTGGCCAAGAAGCCCAAGAGGACCGCGAGGGGAAGATCTCCCACTTCCCATAAGGGAAAGGAGAGGGCTGGAGGAGAGCCAAGACCCATGCTGGGGGGCTCAAGACCTCCGTCAGGGAGTCAGGCCCCAGCTCAAGTTGAGCGGTCTAGCCCCTCCTTTACTATGCCTGGCACAACGGACAGTGATGAGGGCCTCTGTCAACTGGAAGTCCCGTTGATGCCCGAGACCCTGCAGGCAGCACAGAAGATCCTGATGCTACTGGTGCCGTCCACACCGGCCTGACGGTACCCAGGTCCCGGGTAAGCTCGCCTTGGGACCGTTCCGCATGTCTCCGCCTCAGCAGCACCATTTCCCATCACGGGGGACGTCTCACCCGCATGGAGCCGTCATGCCTCGGAAGTAGGGAGGCAGGTTCAGAGAAGCCCTCTTCAGGCTCTGGACCCTGGGCAGCCACAGCGGGATTCGAGGCAAGTCTCGCTGGTAGCTTGGCGCAGACCTGCGGAGGCATGTGCCTCCCGGCATGAGCATCAACACCACCCTTCGTATCTCCAATGCCTCGGCACCGATCACACGCCCGATTGGTTGAACGGAGCCACTGGTCACCCGCCCGCCGGCACTTGTCGCCGAGACGCAAATCCCCATGGTCGGGGAGATCCTCCTGACGACCGGCCCGCTCCGGCTGCCGGTCCCACTCTAGGTCCCGGCACTGGTCAAGCAGTGTGAGGCATAGATCACTGGTCTACCAACGCTGATCGCCGAAGATCCCAGAGGGCCCGCACGAGGGACTCGTCTCGATCAAACAGGTCAACATCGAGGCACAGCGGTGATCTGGGCAATCCTCGAAGAGGACATGGCAGCGGTCAGAGCGGCCCTCTAGGCCACTTCAGATGCAGCAGACTCCGCGGTTCGCACAATGATTTCAACCATTTCCATACAGAGGTCATCCTGGCTGCTTCTCTTGGGTCTGTCGACTGAGGCTCAGCAGTCGATGCAGGACCTCCCCTTCGATGGCTAGGCCCCGTTCGCAGAGCAGATGGACAGTAAGCTGCATGGATTGAAAGCCTCCCGCACTGCCCTGAAAACTCTAGGGCTGTACGTCCCCAGTCCAGCCTGTAAGTGCTTCAAACCGCAGCCATCTCAGGGTCAAGGGAGCCACCCCATAAGAAGAATAGCAGCTACAAGTGCCACCCGAGCCACCAACCTCCACCCTCTGCCCAATTGGGCTCGACCCGCAATAAGCAGGGGGGCAAGCGAGTGTTTTGAGGGTGCGCTTGAGGGCTACTAGACTATAGCCCGGATCAGGCTTTCCCGCTGTTTTCCAACCGCCTTTCTTTTTTCCTCCCCACATGGACCACTATACCTTCGGATCGCTGGGTCCTCAATACTGCGGCACAGGGTTACACCCTCCAGTTTCGTTCTACCCCCGCTGCCATCCCCCTTCCCCATCCGTCTTCAGGGACCCCTCTCATGAGAGTCTTCTCACACAGGAGGTAGAAGGGTTGCTGCAGCTGGGTGCGGTGGAAAAGGTTCCTCGCGAATACAGGAACAAGGGTTCTATTCCTAGTACTTTTTAATCCCGAAGGCCAAGGGCAGTCTGTGGCCCAACCTGGACCTGCGAGACCTCAACAAATACCTAAAGAAGCTGAAGTTCCACATGATCTTCCTGGCCTCCATCATCCCCTCCCTGGATCTGGGAGACTGGTAGGCCTCCCTCGACTTGAAGGACGCATATTTCCATATAGCGATCTTTCAAGGTCACAGAAGCTTCCAGTGTTTCACGGTGGGACCCAACTATGGTCCTCCAGTTCGGCCTTCTGACAGCACCAACAGTGTTCATTCAGTGCATGTTGGTAGTAGCCGTTTACCTCAGATGTCGAGGTATCCAGATCTACCGGTACCTTGACGACTGGCTCGTCAAAGGGCGCTCCAGGTCCCAAGTTCAGTGGGATGTCGCGGTGCTGCAGGCCACGTGCTGATCCCTGGGTGTGCTGGTAAACGACAAAAAGTCGACATTAGTTCCAGTGCAGAGGATAGAGTTCATCGCAGTGGTGCTCAACTCCACCTGCGCCAGAATGTTCCTACCGCAGGAGAGGTTCCAGATACGGTGGACCTCATTGCAGGAGTTTCCGCATTCCCCCTGACCACGGCAAGGGTTTGTCTGCGCCTGCTGGGCCACATGGCAGCATGGACGTATGTCGTCCGCCATGCCAGGCTTCGGATGCTGCCCTTACAACAGTGGCTGGCGATGGTCTATATCCAGTCCAGAGATCACCTGGAAAAGGTTGTTACTATCCCACCGATGATACTTACCTCGCTACAATGGTAGACCAATCCCAGGGCGATCCTGGAAAGAGTTCCATTCAACAGCCCTTGAATTGAGTTGATATCAGACACCTTGGACCTTGGCTAGGGAGCTCATCTCGGCGGCCTCCAGACCTGAGGCATGTGGTCCCCGGAGGAGATGATGTTGCACATAAACATTAAGGAGCTCAGAGCGGTATGCTTGGCCTGTGGAGTCTTTCTACCAAACCTGGCAGGAAAGGTGGAGAGTGTGTTGACGGACAATATGGCCTCGATGTTCTAATCAACAGGCAGGGGGGAGCACGCTTGTTGGCCCTCTGCCAAGAGGCACTCCATCTGTGGGATTTCTGCATTGATCACATGATCCAACTGGAGGCCAGTCACCTCCCTGACATCAGAAACATGCTGGCGGATTGCCTCAGCAGATCCTTTTCCTCTCACCACGAGTGGTCGCTCCATCCAGAGGTAGCCTGGATCCTCTTTCAGAGGTGGGGAACTCTCCAAGTGGACTTGTTCACCACCAGATAGAACAGGAAATGTCATCACTTCTGTTCCTACGAGGCCTGGGCAAAGACTCCCTCTCAGACACCTTCCTCCTGTCATGGTCAGAGCGTCTGATGTACGCGTTACTGCCAATCTCGCTCATCAGCAGAGCCCTGTCAAAGGTCAAGAAAAACAAGGCCCAAGTCATCATGGGTCGCCCCGGCGTGACTGCACCAACATTGGTTCGGCATGTTGATGGACCTGGCAGTGGCCGCTCCCTGGCACATTCCTGACCGACCGGATCTGCTCTCGCAGGATCCCAGGCATCTCCTACACCCCAATTGTATATGGTGTTTTACAAGGATAAAGTTCAACTGTGACCCTGTCCGGCCTTTCTGCTGAAGGTGGTGTCTTCCTTCCATGTTAACCAGGACATCTTCCTCCCGGTGTTTTGTCCCAAGCCGCAGACCACTGGGGAGGAAAGAAGGCTGCACACCCTAGATGTTAGACATGCTCTGGCGTTTTACCTGGAGCATACCAAGCCCTTCCGAAGATTGACCCAGCTTTGCATTGGGACAGCGGACAGGATGAAGTGCCTTCTGGTGTCATTGCAGAGAATTTCCAACTGGATCACCTCCTGCATCTGGACCAGTTATGAGCTGGCACAGGTCCCGCTGCCGCCGATTGTGAGGGCCCACCCGACCAGAGCTCAGGTGTTCTCAGCGGCCTTCTTGGCCCACGTTCCCATCCAGGACATTTGCAGAGCTGCGACGTGATCTTCAGTTCACACATTCACGGCTCACTATGCCACCACTCAGCAAGCCAGAGACAATGCTGGGTTTGGCAGAACTGTGTTGCAAACTACATGTCCGTGAACTCCTACCCACCTCCCTTGGCACTGCTTGGGAGTCACCTAATATGGAATGTACATCAGCAAGCACTTGAAGAAGAAGAAAAGAAATAGTACCTTTTCCATAATTGGTATTCTTCTAGATGTTTTTGCTCATGTCCATTCCATGACCCGCTCTCCTTTCCCACTGTCGGAGTTTCCGGCAAGAAGGAACTGAGGGTGGGGGGAGCCGGTGGCGCCCCTTATATGCGCACTCTCCAGGGGGCGCCGGAGTCTGTCCCCATGTATACCACTGAGGGAAAATCTTCCAGCAACCATGCATGTGGCAAGCACACACACCTAATATGGAATGGACATGAGCAATGGATCTCGAAGAACACCAGTTACGGGAAAGGTAACTGTCGTCTTCTGTTTGTGTTGGTCTATTGAATAGTTTAGATTTTCGATGCTTAGGCTGGTGAAACCGTGATTGCTCATTCCATTTCAACTAGTTACACTTTGAAAAATGTAAATGATCATATTATTCAAGTAATAGAGGCAGGACATAAAACAGCTTTCTAATGCCTTCAGTGTACAATTTATTTTTCCCTCTGGAATGTTATGAGCGAAATTCCTAATTGATATTCATTTAAGGATAGCATTTTAATATGCATTGCAATTGCTTTGGACAAAAGCAGTACAGTAAATAATCCTGTGTTTTGTTTGAAAGCTTTGTTTGAAAGCTAACAAATGTAAATTACCTGCCAGATTTATGAAGCAGAGCTAGGGGAGAAAAAGAGGGCATAGGATAATCAAAACACTTGGTCGGAGAGTGAGTGAGTGTGTGTGTGTGTGTCTGTCTCTGTCTCTCTCTCTCGCTCGCTCAAACATGGCAAGAGTATTGCTATTTTGTTTTAACCATATGGATAGGAAACCCTGCAACTATTTATTTAGGACCTAATTCTGCAACATTTGTGTATGCTAAGGAGCACTTACGTTTATTCTTTTTATAAGTTTTATGGTCTCTTTCTTTATGAAAATCAATAAAAAAGTGATCACAAAAAGGATCACTTAAGTGAGTAGTCTCAAATCTGTTTTGAAGAGCCCAATGTTGAAGCATGGTTCTTTCCTTGAAAAATTACTGCAAAAATGTTCTTTTGATCTTTCAGTGCCTTATTGTATCAAATTTGATAAGTTTGAGTAGGGAGATGGCGTCTACCCCTCTCTCCCAGACTGAAAGTGCTGCAGATTTAACCTGGAAAGCTGGAAGATAATGACCCACAATTCAGAAATAATACATTATCAGTAGTAGTAATTCTGCAGGGACACTTCCGCCTTCTGTTACGTTTGTGTAACCCTATTCTGTTGGGAGTTGCACAGGTGGAACTGAAGGCATAATTTGATCTTGTAGTTAGAGTTTAGTTAACAAGTCTGATACAGAAGTCAGACTAGAATCCAGGTTAACTCTATTAACAGAGTAACAAGTAGTATAAACTTACTTTTGTCACCAAAATTGGGTATGTTTCTTACTCCACAGAGGCAACTTAATACCCTCTTTTTGGTAAGAGGGTATTGTTTGAACATAGCTATTTTTCTGAGTAAAAGTACAGTTTTAGTATTCTGAAAACAAAATATGTAGCTTTCTACAGGCTGCAAAACCAGGGGCCTAAGCTAATTGATTGTCAGGCCTGGTCTACACTACAGAGCTAGATCCAGGTAAAGCAGCTTATGTTGACCTAACTCTGTCAGTGTCTGTACTACAATGATGCTCCCACTGATGTAAGTTGCCCACTACATTGTCTTAATAACTCCACTTCCACGAGAGGTGTAGCGCTTAGGTCAATGTAATTAGGGCGATGCAGTGTCCTTGTAGACACTGTTACTTACATCACCTGTTGGCAGTCAGCCACCCTCTTCCCTGGTGCTGATAGCCTGAGTTGGGCTGTCAGTCGGGTACCAGGACTACAGCTGGAGCCCTCCCCCATCACCAGCGCTGACAGCCCGAGCTGTAGCTGGGTGCCGGGCTTACAGCAGGAGTCCTGCACCCCGGGGCTTACAGCTGGAACTCCCCCTACCCCAGGTTCTGACAGCCCCAGCTATAAGCCCAGCACTGGACTGAATTTCACAACAAGGAGCCTACCCTCAGTGAAATTGACATTCTTGTCAGTTTCACAGCTGCTGTTATTTCACATTTGATCTCAAGCTCCACTGTCAGCAGGGGTGCGGGGAAGAACTCCAGCTGTGAGCCCTGCCTGAGAGCCAGAGCTGGAGATCAAATGTGAAATAATAGCACCCATGAAACTGATAAAAATCAGTTTCACTGTTGATAGGCTTCCTGCTCTGAAATTGAGCCCTGCGCCTGGCTCACAACTTGGCAGTCAGCCCCAGAGGTGGGTAGGGTGCCAGCTGTGAGTCCCACGCATGGCTGACAGCTTTGGCTGTCGGCCCTGGAATGGTGGGGGGTTGTCCTCCAGCTGTCAGCGTCCCACAATGCCTCACACAGTTAAGTCAGTGGAAGCGTTCCCAGTGGGGCTGCGCATCACCGACAGAGGGGGTAGTGTGGACCTGAAGCACTGCAGTAATTACTGCAGTGGCTATAAGTCAACCTAACTTAGATTGACTTAATTTTGTAGTATAGACAAGGACTCAGTTTGTAAGTAACCTGAGGCTAGAATCATATACCAGCACTTTGCCTCTAGTTTCATGATGGAGCTACACAAATCCAGGAAGGTTACGGTGGAACATATGGCAATATATGTTGGGTGCGAACTTTTTTTTTTTTTTTTTTTTTTTTACCAGGCACATTCCTCAAACTGAAGAGCTTATATTATAAAAGATTTTAAAACAAAACAAAGAATAATTGGTTTAAGTGTGAGATACAGTGCATTTTTTTTCTTACCATTCTGGTAGTCCAAGTACCAGATAATGCTTTGCTTCTCTTCAGTGTAAAGAATTGCCTAAAAGACAAAAATGTGCAGTGTGATAGAGAAGGCAATATGCTGATTTAGTCATATAATTTCTGACTAACTGAATGTTCTGGGTAATTTATTGTTTACACAGAACATTCAGCCACACAGAAGTTAAACAGGATAGGTAGCTTTGATACTCAGCCATATTTCTAACCGCTATTTTGCAGAGATCTGTAGAGAAGAGAAGGATTGAAAACGGTAGGCAAAAAATGAAAGCTGACAGACCTCTTTCTTGTTGCCACTTAATAGTTACCTGTTTTGTGTTGTATTGTAAGCAGGGCTTGTGCAGTGATCTAGACAAAGCCTAACAAAGAGATTTCCTTGCTCACAGAAAGTTGCCTAAAATAAATTACTGAGGATAAACAGGCTGCTCAGGTCAGTAATGCTGTGAAATCCTCAATGTGTAACCGCTCCAGGAGGGTTGTAGACATCTAGGCTTTAAAAAGATTTAGTCCCTTGATCAGTTAGTGTTCATTGGCTGTGCAGAAACACCTTGTGTGAAGAATTTTCAGATAACTTGGATCTGGATATAATAAGATTCCAGGATAGTCACTCTGAAGCCTATTATGTGCAAGTGTGAAGTGATGGAACAGCTCCAAAAGCATGGTTGAGGGCTCTTTTTGTGCAGAATATCACTGCGTTGAATCATCACTGGATTTCGTGGGCTGTTACTGGCCAATTTTTAAGTTCTTAGCTATTTTGACTTACAAAATCACACCTGTGTGATGTACAGTTGCAGTAAGTCAAGTGTCTATGGTCTCTAGACCATTGTTATATTAGAAGTAACTCAGCCAATCACCATTATTCCTCTGTAGCTAATTTTCATGCAACAATGTCATTAGTTGTGTGAGGAAGACTGCACAGATTGTAGATCACTTGGCCCATCTGCCACACCCATGTGCTCACCTGCACAAATCAACACAGATTTCCTTGCACAACCCAACCATACACACATCAACACAGCCACCCCTACAACAACACAACCAGCATACACAGTAACCAAACACACACAGCCCCTTACCACAGCACACACTCCTTCATTTGCCATCCACACAAATTGACACAACTATCTCAGTACACCCCTTCCTACCCACAAATGAACACAATCCAGCAACACAGTTAGCACACACAGTAACACCAGACATCACTCTGAAGCCTTTACTGTCTGTTGAGTTAGCATGAAGTGATGGAAACAGCCACAAGCATGGCTGAGAGATCTTTTTGTTTAGAATTTCACTGGGTTCAATTATTGCTGGTATTTGTGGTCTTTACTGTTCAGTTTTTAAGTTCTCAGCCATTTTGACTTTATGAATTACACTCGTGCAACAGCATGGGCTTTTGTGTGTGTTTGTGTGTGTGTGTGTGTGTGTGTGTGTATTCGCACTCTCACACAATACTGAAACAAAACAAAAAAAACCAATAAAGAGGATAGGCTCTTTCAGGCTGAGTGAAACTAAGTTTGGGAGGTCTGCAGCGGCCCTAGATAAGCTAATAGCTATTTATCCCTCCTCATGTTTCCTGGGAAGATATCATAATAGAATAAATATGGCAGGAAATCCCCATTCAAGCTCAGTATTGGTTAGTTTTCACCAGTTACCACAGTGGATTGCTATGTCCCAGCTAGTGGCCTGTTGTCCCCAGCTATCACTTTGGGACTCTTCCTGGTTTGTGATAATATTAATATTGGGTTTAAGGAAAATGAAAATTCACTCCTGGAAAATTCTGCTGATCAGGATTCTGAATAGAGAGCACAAGCTGGAATGCATAGTGATGGGGTTCCTGGAGTATCTTGGACTCATGGTAAATACATGCATATGGTGCAAGGGAAGTCAAACATAGGCCTAGGATTCGTCTTCAATTCAAGGGCTGGTTACACCTCGCATTGGGCCTTTCAGTGTCTCTTCTTCACAAAGGAGGTCTGCTATTGCAAAAACCAGTCTTCCATCCAGCACCAGACAGGTTCAAAATAAGATACTTGGATGAAGTGATTATCACTCTAATGGAGTCGAGAAAGAAGTCAACAAATAGAACTAATTCTACTGGCTGAAGCAAAGTCCAAGGTTCAACTAACACATTAAACAAATGAAGCACAGCCTCGAATTCCTCCAGGTTGTGTAAGTTTGAGGTTGTACAAAACTTGCTTTTCTTGAACATGCCGAGAACATTATACTATGGTGACTTGACCTTTTTGCTTGGACAAATCTCAACATTGAATGCTTCCAATGCTGATTCCATCCCCATAAGGTTATAGAGCTCCACCTTGGAACCTCAAACCCCCCTCCCCCATTCTTTCCTTCAGCATTTGAGCACATTCTGAGGGCGGGACTATGAAGGGGGCACAGCTGCTGCTTCAGTTCCTTCAAACTGCTGACCACAAATGGATATGAGCCGCCTTTGGATTCAAGAGTCTCATAAAGTTAGTTAAGTGCCTTACTCTTTTAATAGTTAATTGTTAATAGAGTTAGTGTTGAGTTTTACAATTAGTTAGCGATGGTGGATCTGAAGATCAAGAAACATGGATTTAAAAGACAGTGTTATGTCACAGTTTTCCCAGTATAAGATGCTGTGATGAACGGTGTGTGCTGGTGGTATTGTCCAGTAGTTAGGGCACTAGGGCTGCACTTTCCCCTCCTCTCTCTTTCTCTCTTGGACACTGTCCTGCCCCCTGGCGGTCTGCTTTTTCGTGGGTGTTGACTTGACCCTCCAGTCAGGTCACCAATTAGCTTTATCCCTTTCTGGGGTAACAGAATCTCAAGGAAGATATTGGCTCTTCTGCCGTCACATTGGGGCTATGGGGGGAGGAGGTACGAACTTTCATCTGTCTATTGACACCTGCGGGTCTCCAGTCCCAGTTGCGGAGTTTAAAAATTCTTTACCCTCCCCTCGCTTCCCCACAGTGCAAGGGGTCTGGAAATGGGGTGGGGGAGGTTGAGTTCTTTTGTAATAGGCAGTTTGTAGGGGAGCCCAGGCCCTCCCACTCCACCAGGCAGCAACTGTCCAGAGGCAACACTGTCTAGCACCCAGGCACGCTTAAGGCTGCCTCCCTGGACTACTTCGTATGACTCTCTCCCCTGCTAAAGTCTCCCAGTGCAACACAAAGTAGTAAAGAAAATGAGAGTAATTGAACCTTCAGCCCCTCTGGGGTCAGCAGGCAAGCTCTTCCTCCCTGGGGAGAGACTTCTGCAGCATCCTTCTCCAGGAGCTCTCAGGCTAGGTCTCTCTCCCTGTCCTATCAGCCCCTTTTTGAGCTGTCTCGCTCCATTTTAAGCTCCACCTCCAGCTGGAAATGCTCTGCGGGTGGGGATGGGTGGTGTCACCTGGACCTAGAGTTGCTCTTTAACCCCTGCAGTTCCAGTATGGGGTTTATACACCCCACAATAGATGCCCATGCTTAGCACCTACAATTCTTAGGAGAGAAGCACTCCCCATCTTGTTGCACTATCTGCTGGACTCCAGACCTCCTTCTGCAAGAAGTCTCATCACTTAAAACCTTCAGATGCAAGGTTTCTGAGGTTGCTGAAAGGAGAGATAAAGGCCTGAATTGGCTCTGGGACATTCTGGTTCCTGAGCCTTCTGCTTCCAAACTATTGGCCTTGGCACTGAGCTCCGGATCCAAAAAGACTGAGTATTCAGTAGCAAAACCCTTGGGCCCAGTTCCCGGAAGGTACCGATGATAAATGAAACAAGCTTGGACAACAGTCAGTCTATACCTGAGGCCTCTGCAGAACTGGGACTTTCAGTCCCAAGAAAAAAAGAAGGCAAAGACTAAACATCTTTTGGTGCTTGGCATTGTTTCCCATTCTGGTGACTCATCAGATCCTTTGGATTGTGAACATGCAGATCAGAGATCTTAAAATAAATAAAAAATCCCTCCCCCAAAACATCAGAGGATCATCCACTCTGGGAGGTTCATGAGAAATTGGCAGATCTGAGTACAGTATTCTGTTGCCACAGATACCATGTAATGTGGTTACGCACAGGTACATGTGGAACCACATCCCTCGAATCCTCTCAGTTCTTCACCAAGACGAGAAAAAAGTGATTGGATAAGGATCCGTCAGAATGTTCTCTTCCTTGCAAAAGAAAGACAAAGCTGATTCCTCACCATCAGTTCTCGGTCACATTATCTCCACCTCCCAGGACCCCTAGGAGAACTGTATCCCCTTGTTGCTGTTGTGGATCCCTACCTCAGCAGTATCCCCAGTTATTTCCTTGTCAGATCCCAGCTCAGATCTGCATTCAGAGGAGGAGCCGGATCCACCCATTTATCCAGAGCCTCAACTTCCTCAGGGCTTTTCTTTTGAGATGGGCTATGTTAAATACACGTATCCTCCTAACTGACATTGTCTAGGAAAGTTGGCAGGAGCGGCCAAACTGGCCAACTTCAGGGTTTCCATATCAACCTCCTTCAAAAGCTACAACCTCTGTTCTGCATCGAGGCAGGGATGTTTCTGTGGATCTGCGGCACTCAGATTCCTATGCCAACAGACCGGATTCCAAAAGATGAGTCCCTTGTGCTGATACAAGATATCTTGCATCAGGACCAGGAATCCATAGGGGGCTCCTCTCCCAATTAAAACGTGGATGCCATCCTGAGGATGGCATCCAGTGACACTTACTCAGCAGAATAGTTTCTACTTTAAAACTACCTTCAGTTTCACTGGAGAAAACTCCTCATTCTGTCTCTGGCACCCTTGGAAATACCTTAACATTTCTTGGCCAGTTCTGGGGGTTCTCTGGAAGCCAGAAAAATCTGAGGGAATAATCCATCTTCCTGTCAACCAACGGCTAAAACGGTGGATAAGCTTGATCAGATTCCATACGAGGAGTCTTCTTGTGTCCACATACTTCCTCCCTCTAATTTTCTAATAGTGGTTGTAACAATGCATCAACCAAGAATGGAATATTTATGTTCCACTCCCGGTGGAAGGGGGGAGGGATTAGATTTTTTGGGAGGAAAATTAATTTCTTCATCTTCTTTAAATGTGAGGATAGCTAGTTACCGTACCGAGCCTTCAGGGCAGTTTCACCTGTGGGACAAGATTTCACTTTTTACTAAGAATCTTCCTGATCAACGCGGCAGACTGATTAATGCCCTTATTAAGGAGGCTGTAACATGATGGCTCTCAAGCCATCGTGTATAAAACATTCAGTTCGCAAATAGCTGGAGGATGAAGGGGTGATCGCTAGCAGCCACCATGGATTTACCAAGAACAAATCATGCCAAACCAGCTTGATTTCCTTCTTATCAAGGCAACTGGTTTGGTGGATAGGGGGAATGCAGTGGACACAATATACCTGGACTTTAGCCAGGCTTTTGACACATCCCACATGATATTCTCATAAGTAAGCTGGAGAAATGCGGGCTCAGTAGAACTACCATAACTGGTTAAACAACCACAAACAAAGAGTATCTGTTAATAGAATGATGTTGGATTGGAGGGAGGTCTCAAGTGGAGTTCCACAGGGATCTGTTCTAGGTCAGGTATTGTTTAACATCTTTATTAATTACCTGAATGTAGGAATAGAGTGTGTCCTGATCGAATTTGGAGATGACACAAAGCTGGGGTGTAGAGGATAGAACTAAAATTCAGAGGTATCTTGATAAATTGGAGAACTGGGCTATAGACAACAAAATGAAATTCAACAAAGACAAATGTAAGATGCTGCACTTAGGGAAGAAAACCAGATGCACAAATACAGAATAGGGGAAAACTGGCTTGGTGGCAGCACTGCTGAGAAGGATCTGGGAGTTGTGGTGGATCACAACCTCAACATGAGTCAGCAATGTGATGCTGTTGCAAAAAAAGACAAATGCAGTTTTAGGTTGCATTAACAGAGGCATAGCATGCAAGTCATGGGAGGTGATAGTACCTCTTTACTCAGTGCTGGTTAGGCCTTAGTTGGAGTACTGTGTCCAATTTTGGTCACCTCTATGTAAAAAGAATGTAGAGAATCTGGAAAGGATCCAGAGGTGAGCGACAAAGACGATCAAAGGGACGGAATGCAAACCATATGAGCAAAGGCTGGGAGGAACTGGGTATGTTCAGTTTGGAAAAGAGGAGCTTAAGGGGGCGGGGGGCATGATAGTGATCTTCGGATACTTGGAAGGCTGCCATAAAAAAAAAATGGAAAAAAGTTGTTCTCTTTTGCCCCAGAGGGCAGGACAAGAGGCAATGAGTTCAGACTATAGCACAGCGGTTTGAGATTAAATGTCAGGGAAAACTTCCTAACGTAAGAACAGAAGGACAATAGAACAAACTGCCTAGGGAAGTTGTGGAAGCTCCTTCACTGGAGATTTTCAAAAAGAGGCTGGATAGCCATCTGTCTTGGATGGTTTAGACCAGTGCTCTCAACCTTTTTAGACTACTGTACCCCTTTCAAGAGTATGATTTGGCTTGTGTACCCTCAAATTACACCTCACTTAAAAACTACTTGCCTACAAAATCAGACATAAAAATACAAAAGTGTCACAGCACACTATTACTGCAAAATTGCTCCCTTTCTCATTTTTACCATATAATTATAAAATAAATAAATTGGAATATAAATATTGTATTTACATTTCAGTGTATAGTGTATAGAGCAGTATAAATGAGTCATTGTATGAAATTTTGGTTTGTACTGACTTTGCTAGTGCTTTTTATATAGCCTCTTGTAAAACTAGGCAAATATCTACATGTGTTGATGTACCCCCTGGAAGACCTCTGTGTACCCTCGGAGATGCATGTACCCCTGGTTGAGAACCACTGGTTTAGACTGGATGATCCTTGCAGCCCCTTCTTACCCTGTGGTTCTATGAATCTAACCCTGATACAGGACAAGCTACACTTGGGTTCAATCAGGTGATCCCAGTGTGAAAAGAGCAGGGAACCGCAGCTAGGTCTGTAGACACCGAAGGGAGCAAGAAGCTCCTGCAGCGTCCAGAGTTAACCGGGGAGGAAAAGGCTGAAGAAGCAGGAGAGAGTTCTCCAAGTGTGGAGGCCTGGGAGAGACCCTGTCCAAGCAGGGGAGAGACTGTCAAAGCTAGCTGGGCTGAAGACTCTGAGTTTGTGTTTTGGGTTAATCGAGAGAGAGAGAGAGACTGAACTACTTGGGCCTAAAGGGCCAGAGTATGTATCAGAGGACTAATTAAATGGGACCCCTTGTGGAAATTGTTTGAACCACCTTTGAACTGTGAATTCTTAGAGGGCCCTGAAGAGGGGTGCTGCAGAGTGACCTCTGACTTGCAATATTATAGAGGTCAGAATGTTGCTAAGTGCATGCCGAGAGCACCTTAGATGTATCTGATGCATCTTCAAGATAGATAGCTGCAGAGATAACTCTCAGAAGACAAGCATGGCTACGCTCCTCCTCTTTTCCCCCTGAAACACGGTCAAAGACTGAAGACCTCCTGTTTTGAAGGGGATGGACTTCTTAGTTCTAAAATGGATGAAGTCTTAGAGAAAATGAGACACAAGCAACAGCTAGATCTTTGGGTCTATTGCAGCCTTTTAAGAGGAGAATTCTTACACCAGCCCTTCAGATATCAATGGTAATATTATCCACCTTACTCTTTAGCTTTGGATTTCAACAAAGGCAGACAACACTACTGGCAGCAACGTCCATGTCCACATCAATCCACTGCTTTTCAGCAACAATGTCCCTTTACATTCAAGATAAGACACAAGAATTCATTTTCCACTACTTCTTTACCAGCAGTTAGGCCTCAGGTTTGTTGTGACGTTTGAGAGTAACAACCAACTTTGAATTCTGTTTCTCTAACTATTCAAGATCATTTTTACCACGTTTACAGAGAGTGGCAAAAGATCACCACATACAGATGGGTTTTGGGCACTATAAAAGATGGATATACCATTGAGTTTGAAACCCTCCCTCCAAACTGACCTCCCCCTTCCACCCTATTCAGGGTCCCCTCTCACATGTTTGTGTTCAGAATGGAAATTAATTATCTACTTAAGGAGGGAGCAGTAGAAGAGGAGGTTCCAGAAAAACTCAAAAATTGGGGTTTCTGCTCCTGCTGTTTCCTAATTCAAAAGAAAGATGGAGGTCTTTGTCCAGTCTTACATCTGAGGAAGCTGTACATCTGGAAGTTTTGCTTCAAAATGTAAACCCTAGGATCCATTACCCCTCCCTTTCCTATCTAGATTGGCTTGCTCATCGCAGTCTGAAGGAAACTTACTTTCATATTTTGACAAGATCATCACACAGGAAGTATCTTGTGTAACCATAGGGTAGAACCATTTCTGATACATGGTCCTCCCCTTTGGCCTCACTGCTGTGCACCAAATCTTTACAGAATGTCTATCCACAGTGGCAGCTTTTCTTAAAAGCAAGTGACTTTTGTCTTTCTGTATTTAGAATATTCTTCGAGTAATAAGGTCCACAGGGTCCAGTCTATCCTGGAGAAAACTGGATAGTTGTATTCTTGATGATCCAGTTGTATCCAAAGATTCTGTTTTATTTAGTTAGGGGAAATTATCCCATGCTCTGCAGTAGGAGAAATTATGTTTTTTCTTTACGGGTTGTGTTAGCTAACTCTAATGTAGGAAAACAAAGTGTAATTTAATCTGGCTGTGAAAGTTTTCTTGAGTGAGGGGAACTTCAGGGAATGGACTTCCCTGTTGTTGGTGCATGCCAGCCCTGATTCTGCCACAAAGTGCAAGCAGATTTAAGTACCCATTGTAATGGATCTGTGGATCTTACTACTTAAAGAAAGGAAACTTTCAGGTGAGCAAATTTTCCTATTGTGCTACAAATTAAGAATTAGAGATGCAAACTTTCAAAGCTGAATCTGGCATATCCTTTGGTAATACACAGTTTTTACAATGACCACTGAGATATAATCAGTATTTAATTAGTGAATTTATTCAGCTACTCTGGTTTTATTTATTTTTTTTCCCCACTTGCGTTAAGGGACGTAACTGGGATTTTTGTAGCTGATATGTGGGTTTTTCTGTTATTTCTCTGCTTACAAAAATATCTTTTAATTTAGATTGTTTCACGTTAGCGTAGTCTGGAAAATTGATTCATGGTTCTTAGCATGGGGTTATTTTCTTGAAAACCATGAACCGGAAAAGAATCAATACAGGGCTTTGAAAATGGTAGATTTTTGCAGTGCCCCAGTACGATTGATTACAGCTGCTTTTGTAAGGCTTTAAAAAGAACAATCTGTATTAAAAACATCATTCTTTGGTATGAGCTTCAGCAGTTCCAAATAGGTTTCCATGGGGGCTGCCCTGTAATTTGACCACTCCAAAGGATTGTAGTAATCGCCAGAGGACCAGGGCGGTGAGGCAGCAGAAAGGCTATTAGGTGAGGAGTTATTGGCATGCATGCCAAAGAGGTTACCCTGGCAGCTTTAATCATTCAGCCACATTCTCTAGAGCAGTAAGGAAATATAAGTGTTCTTCTGAATAATATAAAAATGGGTCAGCAAAGCCAGAGGAGGGTGGAAAAACTGATGTACATTACATTCAAAACCACTAACTGAAAGCAGGTATGTGCTTTTGAGGTTTTTTTTTTTAATATATATAAATAAAAAATTGCCTGCCCCTCTCACTGGTCTCAAATGGGCACCTTGGTGCTATAAAGAGATGTTAGCATCTACATTAAGTACTTTAAAAGGTATTAAATTAGTGTCTGTGTCACATCTGCACCTTTGATTTATCCTGTGTGCACAAGGGCTGATCTACATTTTTAAAATCTGATTAGCATTTTCGATCTGTGACAACAATTTGCATGGTGTGTTTCATTCTATTTTTGGGTGAAACTCATCAGTGCTTTTTGGAAAATGTGCAGAAAATTGCTATGCTAAGTAAGGCAAATCAATCTGATGCATATTGTCTGGGTAGCTGGCTGCTAATGCTGTTCAGAGTGCAACTTGTCCTTTAAAATTTCAAACTGGAGTAACATTTTGGAAACTGAATTACATTTAGTCTCTATAAAGTAGCTTCCCTGTTCTAGCTCCTTCAAAGACGACTGCTCATACTCCAGCCATGTCAAAGGCGTAGTTGAAGAATAAACTTTTCTCAACACTGATTGATGATGGCTTTGCGTGAAAGTACTGCAAGGGCTCTGAGCATTTTAATTCCAGGATTGTCAGGGAAACTTAATGTTAAAGTTATGCTTTTACATGGAATGCTATAATTGTTGTGTTGTATGCTTGGCTGAAAAGCAAACTTGGAGTTTCCAAGGTAAAGGAGACAGCTAAGCTATAGTACTCAATTCTACGTTCTGTTTGTGATTTTAAAAAAAATTCTGTCAGTGCAGAATACTTCTAGGTATGAAGAAATGTATTAACACATATTTTACATCAACAGCTCAACAACGTCATCTATTTCAGTTTATATATTGCATTGCTGTTTCCCTCTAGCACACACAGGTAATTTTTATTTTGCTTAGGAAGGCTAATTGATCTTAACCTATGGGTTTATATACCTAGCTAATAAGGGAAAAAGTGACTTCCCCCCCCACGCCCAAGCAAACCAATTTATTTCTGCCTCCTTAGCTGTATGCAGGCTTTTCAAGATCTCCCACTGCAGAATGTTGAAAAACGTATAATTGTTTACTATAATAATAATAATAATAATAATAAAAAAATATTCTGAATCCTATAACCCAATCAGTTTTTATTTGCCTAGCTGTGTAGCTAGACTTTGGGACTTTTTCCTAGAGGTTCCCCAGCTGGGAGATGCGCCTATTTCCCTGAGGTGCAACAGCATTTTGTGGTGGGTAATAATGGCAGACAAGCACAGGAAAAAAAGGGAAGGCAAAGGTTTGCTCCTTTTGCAAATTCCACATAATTGAATGTGTCTATGGAGCATCTTCTGCAACACACAGCCAGATCCATATACAGGGTCTCAGCCAGTCAGTGATTGTCAGCCAGGCAAACACCAAATTGGGCATAGAGACCAGAAAGGCAAATTTGATCAGCTATTGAATATCCTATCTTCAGCAACTGCCAGAAGAGAACAAACATGAGAACAGCCATCAACCCGTGTATAATCTGTTACAGAGAATTAAGTCCACTTTATTCCTGAATGAGAGCATCCCTTGGGGGTTTAACATGCTTTATCTTTAGGTGCATTGGTTTCACATCTTTAGCTGATTTGCCTTACATTTCCTGAGTATTCCCATGGAGACATTGCCTTAGAGAAGGACCCTGTCTGTTCTTGAAGTCATGGTGATGACAAATCCCATTGCTTGGATCTGTGCAGGAGAACAGAAAAACTTGTCCATTCTTACCTGATTGCTTCCTTCCTTTTAATAGGAAGGCCCTAGGATCTCGTCCATCCTGGGCAAATTGGCTTTAGAACAAGAGATCAGATTCCTCAACAGAGCCTGTTTGCATTCTCTTCAGCAACTTAGGCTATGTCTACACTGCGCTGTCAGTTTCAACGGTGATAGTGAAACGGTGAAAGAAAAGTGCTGGTTTGTGTTCTCACTTCCACAGGCATCAGAGAGTGTTCACGTTTGCAGCACTTCCATTGCCGATGAGAGCAGTGCACTGAGGGCAGCTATCCCACAGTGCAGCTCTCTCCATTTTGACGATGGGTCTTGTGGGAAGGGTGTGTGTGTGTGTGATCACGGGGCATCCTGGGTCCCTGCACAGCCTCCTCTCCCCAAACACTGATCAGCTCCAGTAGCTCAGCATTGCTCCAAGCAGGGGGTCACTTGCTCGGTGGAGCAGGCATTGTCACCTGGTCAGATGATAAGTGAGCACTTGCCAAGAAAACAGGAAGGGGAGTTTCAAAGTTCCGGGGGCTTTACAGGGGGAGGGGTAGATGTCTGTTTACCTGGCATCAGAGCATCAGAGCTGCTGGCCAGAGTGGTCACCTAGGCACTGTGGGATATCCTCCGGAGGCTAAAAGCTCTGTAAACAGGAAGAACGTGTCTTCACTTGCACATCACCGCAAAGGCATTACCGGTAAGAGCTGTACACCTCTCGTGGAGGTGGTTTTCTTTTTGCAGTGAAACTTCTGAGTTTTACCAGAAAAAATCATTGGCAAGTGTAACGAGGAGTCCGGTGGCACCTTAAAGACTAACAGATTTATTTGGGCATAAGCGTTCGTGGGTAAAAACCCACTTCTTCAGATACATGGAGTGAAAATTACAGATACAGGCATAAATATATATTGACACATGAAGGGAAGGGAGTTACCTTACAAGCGCCCACGGTTTTTGCGCAAAAAAAAGGACTTTTTCCACTTTAAATGGCAAGTGTAGACATGCCCTAAATCTAAGGCCTTGGCTACACTTGTGAGTTACAGCACAATAAAGCAGCCCTGGGTGCGCTAGCTCACTCCCCGTCCACGCTGGCAAGGCACGTAGAGAACTCTGACTCCGCAGCTACAGCGCTGCTGGTACTCCACCTCGGCGAGTAGAATAACGTTTGCTGCGCCCCCGCTGGAGCGCTGTGGCACCAGTAGGAACGAGGTGTTGCGTTACTGCGCTGTGATCAGCCTCCGGAAACGTCCCATAAGCCCCTTAAGTCCAGTGGCCACTCTTGTCATTGTTGTGAAATCGGCTGCAGGAATGCGGAAATGCCCTTTCAAAGCTCCCTTTTGGAGAAGCCGGCTGCTTATCAGCTCCAAGGAAAGAGCAAACATTTACTGAACTTACAAGACAGCATGCTGACACACTCTCAGCACCCCAAAAACCCACTCTCTCCCTGTCACACTCCACCCCACCCCATCTCCCATTTGAAAAGCACGTTGCAGTCACTTGCATGCTGGGATAGCTGCCCATAATGCACCTCTCCCAATGCTGCTGTAAGTGCCACAAATGTGGCCATGCCAGTGCGCTTGAAGCTGTCAGTATGGACAGACTGCAGCGCTTTCCCTACTGCGCTCTCTGAAGGCGGGTTTAACTCACAGTGCTCTACATCTGCAAGTGTAGCCATGCCCTGAGTGACACACAGCTTCACTTCTAGCTGTTTTGGTTTCTTGCTGCATTGGAATACAGTAGCTTTAACAATGGAAGTTACCTCATGCTGGGCAGATCATTAGTGGTTGGAGGGGATGCCCCTTTCTGTCTTGGATGCAGATCTAGTTCTGCTCCCAAAACTACAAACAGGTCACAGATCCTGAAAGTAGGTTTTTGAACTTTCATATTAGAAGAACAATTTTCATATAATCATGGATAAATATTGTCTCTTTAAGTCCTGACCTTATATAAGGTACTATACAGTACTTATACATTAGGGGAAGATTTTCAAAGCCACAAAGGACCCTACTGCCCTTTTTGCCTTTGAAAAATTTCCCCTTAAGTGCCCAAGGTGCTTTTGTTGCTGTATTTTTAATTTGAGCCATCAGACTGAAGAAACTTCTGTGACAGTAATGTTTTTGTTCTGTATTAATTCTGCCTTTATCAACTATACTTCTAGTTGCTAAAAACAATCTGGCAACTGGTTCTATTGTTTTTTCTGTGTGTATCTTAAAAACAAACCAGAAGTACCAGTTTACACACTGTCTTGTGATCATTCAGACTGGATTGAGAGATTTGGTCCAACTTTTATATTTCCTATCTGACTCCTATAATCTTTGTCTTTTTTCCTTTTACCACCTGAAGTGCAACTGGCTTTCAGTAATTCTCTTTATTTTGGGCTCCATGGTTTTTTCAGCAGCCAGAGACAGTCATACTGTTTCTTTATCTGCAGTGAGAGATTCAGGGCTTGAAGCTATAGTTTTTATGCAGCATCAGGAAGTTCTACATTAGAAACAATGAGCGTGAATAATCTTTCTGGCATGTTTTCTAGACAATATAGTAACTCTGGACGAGAGAGCCA
Source organism: Terrapene triunguis (assembly GCF_002925995.2). Lineage (NCBI taxonomy): Eukaryota > Metazoa > Chordata > Testudines > Emydidae > Terrapene > Terrapene triunguis. Next base: position 74,816,610 of record NW_020664409.1, read on the forward strand.
AACCAGCCGTTAGTCCAAAATACTTTTCAGCACCAAGGCTGTGCGCTCATTGCCACAGGCAAATACCAGAGTTACAGTTCTAGGGCTGATGGACATACAAATGCTGAGTAGTTACTGTTTCATGCTTACATAAGGAAGAGCTGCAAATGGCCTCCATTTTAAAGCACTTTTAAAATAAGCTCTTCACTCTGTCGTTAAGTCAAAACTTCTTGTCTAATCAGAATAACTGAGAGACAGCCTAATAAATTCAGTACTAGTTCCTATCACAGGATGGTGTTTCACTCTTTGCACAGAAATACACCGGACCCTCGCTAGAATGCGGGATTTGGGATCCATGCGCGGTACCGCGTTAACGTGGGGACCGCATTAAAATTAATTGCAATTAAAGTAATTAAATTTGGGATCCATGGCCGTGACCGCGTTATATGCCAATTCGCGCTATATAGACACGCGTTCTAGCGAGGGTCCGGTGTATGTAGTAGGGCTGGCACAGAAGATAAATTGAGAAGTTTTATTAGGCTATTTATAACACATTTATTAGGTAAAACTGGTGGATAATAACCACAGCAGGGGTACAGTAAGTGCAGATGCAAGCTTCTGTATGATATGGGCAAATTTCTATTACTGTAAGACCTGTAGCTTTCAAATCTTTGGCTCACTGCTATGGAAAGAATATCTTACTATGACCACAATTCTGCAAGCAGTTGCCCAGAGCAGCCTTATTGTAGCTATTTCAGTGCTTGCCCAGTTATGTAGAGAGGGCGAATAGCTTGACCAAGGGAAAAAAAAGTGGAATCTCCAGTATGGCGTACTTAAATACCTTGTTTATCTTATTAGTAAAATATTGCAATACAAACCCAAAGATGCTCCCCCCTCGCCCCTCCCTCCCAGAGTCAGGATCAAGACCCCATTGTGCTAAGCACAATGCAATACATTCAAAGATGTCCCTGTCTTAAGGATCTTACAGTCTGTCAATACTTTAGGTTCAAGTGGTACCACAAAATGTTTGGAAGATGAAGAAATGAATTCTAATTAGATTTTTGAAGACCATTCATCCCCTTTAGAAGAGACATTTTTCAGACAGATGTCCTGGGCCTTTGTTTCCTCTGCCCTACAATGTGGAGGGGAGTGAATGCTCAATAAATTTCACTGTGTCTGGAGCAAAGATCTTAGGAGAAGATCATTTTCTGTCATATTCCTCTCCCTTATGCCTGAGCCAGCTACAGTGCCACCAACATTTCAAGGAAATAGAGGCATCTATATGGACAGAACAAAGTTACTTTTAACGGACAGCACCTCATTAATGGTTCAAAATCATGCATTTGCTACAAATGCAAGGTATAATCATTTGCCTAAATACGGCTAGTAAACAAAACACTTTTTTCTAATCAAAAGCTGCTTTGTAACTACTCATTGGATATGGATTGTGGAACTTTAGGCATTAAGGGAAGCTCCTTAAAGTGCAGGGACAGTTTGGCACCCTAGAGCCGGCAGAAGCCTGTCTCTGAGAACAGTGCCTAATGTGGGAAGTTTTGGTGGGGCAAAGCGAGGGAGAGGGTACTTCTAGAGGGAATGCCTGGGAAAGCTCTACACCAGGGGTTCTCAAACTGGGGGTTGGGACCCCTCCTGGGGTCGCGAGGTTATTACATGGGGGGGGGGGTCGCGAGCTGCCAGTCTCCACCCTAAACCCCGCTTCACCTCCAGCATTTATAATGGTGTTAAATATATAAAAAAGTGTTTTATATAAGGGGGGGAGGGGTCGCACTCAGAGACTTGATATGTGAAAGGGGTCACCAGTACGAAAGTTTGAGAACCACTGCTCTACACTTTGAAGTGGAACGCAGTCTACACTTAAAAAGCTGCACTGCTCCAGTGCAGCTGTGCTTCTGTAGCGCTTTAGTGAAGACTCTGCTATGCCCTCTGTGAGAGGCAGTGGCTATGCTGACAGGAGAAGCTCTCCTGTTGACGTAGCACTGGCTGCACCAGGGACTAGGTTGATATAACTGCATTGCTCAGGGGTGTGGTTTTTTCACACCCTTAAGTGACATAGTTATACCGATGTAACTTTGTAGTGTAGACCTGGCCTAACAATTCTGTTCTCTGAAATGTTTTGTCAATGACTTTTATTCCTCCTAGAGGAGATTGGGGTTAGTGCATTCTTGAGGGTGGAGGACTGAAACCTGGCCAGTGAATTGACTATACTGCCGTGAGGAGGGAGCTCTAGGAAATTGTGCAGAAAGATAAGCCACACAAATTCCCTGAGATCCACAATTAAAGGACCTAGGATTTAGGCGCTGTTCAGTTTGGCAGCCACAGACCCATGTCTTTTTCTCCTGCAGTCCAAGAAGTAAGAGTTTTCTCGTATGCACTATATTTGTGCCAGCCTCTCTGTGGGTTTCTCTTCAGCCCTGCTATGGGTTTTTCTATAATGGTCCTCGTTTTCAGATGAGCATGTTCCCTGTGTCTCTCCCAAATACCAGAAAGTGCACAGTACCTAAGTTTTAATTGGTTTCACAAAATTACTTATAGTATACAAGCATGTAGAGGACAGACCCAGATGGCCTAAAGTCTGTCGTCATTTTTTCTTTTTCTCACACACAGTGACATATTTCTAACTGTACTATAACTGTAATGCCTGCATCTTTCTAGCGTGTGAGACTTGGAGATGGTGACATAACTTCACTTCTTAAATCTGTTTTGCCTGTGGTCATATGGGATTACATATAAATCATTTCAGTCTGCGAAGAGGAGCAGCAATATATCATTAATTAACGTTGCTGCAAGCTTCAAATTCTATATCACGTAGTTATACCAAAAAAGGAGAACAGAAATGTGAGTGCATCTGTAAATAATAGTTTTTCCCACCATGTGTCATACTTGCTCACTGCCATTGCACCCAAAGTCCAACGTGCTTTAAATGTTCTAAGACACTAGCAATCAAACAGAGCTGTTGCCTACCTTCAATACATGGCGAAAACTGTCTGCAACAACAGTATTGTAGAAGTGAATGTTTATTAGGATAAGTAGGAAATAGTTTTCATTTCTAATGACTCTTTATCCTCCTTTCATCCTCTTTCTATTGCTTTGAAGAGCTTTTTTTCAAACTTTACAGCCCTAATGTTGATAAATGAGTATTCTACAAGAGAAACAATGAACCAGAAAACCCTGTTTTTACTTTTTCTTCTTTGTATTGGGGACAGGGAGAGGCTTTTTATCAAATAGTTATCTGCCACAATCTGATTCCAGTAAAATATAATTATTTATATGTTTCTATTTATTTATTCCAATAAAATAATTTGTAGTGATTTACAGTGAACTAACGACTTTCAGATTTACAAACTCAACATGTATTTGGCACAGAAGTATCTAGTACAGCGGTGGGCAACCTGCAGCCCGTGGGCCACATGCGGCCCATCAGGGTAATCCACTGGTGGGCCGTCAGACAGTTTGTTTACATCGACCATCCGCAGCTCCCATTGGCTGGGAACGGCCCACCAGTGGATTACCCTGACAAGCCACAGGTTGCCCACCACTGATCTAGTACATAGATGATGTAAATCTATGGTACATTCACTAGTTTTAGATGTGTTCCAGTTTATTCAATAACCAGACTGGGCTCCAATGATCATTGGCTTGTAATGTGTTTAATTATTTAGACCACAGGATTTTGTAGCATATATCCTTGGAATATAAACGTAAGTGGGAGTAACAACTGATGGATGAGATCACAATCGGGATGTAATGAGTGTTTTCTGTGGCTTCAGGGCTAGATTAAAGACCTGATAAAAGGAACATCCTTGCCAAGTATCGTTGCCATTTAATAGTTCTGGAAATGTTGTTGTTGCATATAAGTGACATGTCTATTGTGTAGCCTGGGATCAATGTAGGGTGCAAAGTGCACCTGTCACAAATAAGTGTCATGGATCCACAGGATCTGGGCTATGCCTCAGCTTTTAAACAGTCCCTTGGAAGAGCCTTTTCAGTGTGGCAGGCCTCCAAGGAGTCCCACTTCTCCTTCAGGATAGGACCTGCAGCCTTACCACTTCCTAGACTGGAGTCTCTGGGTTCAGCCCGCTTTACTCTGTGAGCTCTACTCAGCGAGCCCAGTTGAGACAGATTCCTGGCAGAGACTTGTACACTCTTCGGGACTAATGCATCCAAGCAAGTGTTTGCAGTGACACCCAACCAGTGTTTTCAAAACAGTAGGATTTATTAATCAACTGGAACACACAGCATTGGAAGTCCTTAGGTTAGCACTGAGAAAGAAAGGTTAAAGCATAGCCTATTCTGGTCAAGCCAGAGCAAATCACCAGCCAAGCTGTAGCCCAGTGGTTCTCAAACTTTTTTTTTCCATGGACCACTTGAAAATTGCTGAGGGTCTCAGTGGACCACTTAATGATCTTTCCAAATGTTGTCTGTACTGTTAGCTAACTATTGTAAAGTGCTTTGGATAAAAGCGTTATAAAAAAACACCTAAATAATAATTAACGTTTTTTGTTCTACAAATAAAAGCACACAACTCATATTTTAATATCAGTAGTCTTACTTTTCTAATGCAATGGATGTGCCCTCTCCCCCGCCACAGCAACCCCCAAGCTGGGGCTGGGAAGGAGGGGTGTCTCTCCCTCTCTCCCCCGCCGCAGCAGCCCCCGAGCTAGGGCTGGGAAGGAGGGGCGTCTTTCCCCTCCAGCTGCAGCCCTGGAGCTGGGGAAAGTCGCCTCTTTCTCTGGCCGCTGCAGCCCCGCACATCCCAAATTGCCCTCATTCCCCCCCAAGGCCACCACCTCGCCTTACATCTGTGTCTTCTCCAGGGTCCAGGCACCTACGTAGTGGAGCCATGTCTGCACAGCTCCTCTAATTAGGTGGGTGGCTCTTCATTCTCTTGTGTGCGGCTGCCCAGGCGCGCACCTTAGAGGGAACTTTCCGCGGACCACCTGAATGGAGCTCACAGATCACTGGTGGTCCACAGACCACAGTTCTGAGAACCTTTGCTGTAGTGGATTCCATGTCAAGCTCTGTCTCTCTGACTTCTTTAGTCAGCCCCAGATGAGAGCTGCAAGCTTCTGCCAGAGCCCAAGCAACTCTATCCCCTCCTGGTCATAGCTCAGTCCTTTATTCCGCAGGCCAGCCCATGCTGTGTTCACAACCCCCCTGGCTGGTGCTTCCCACTGTTAAGTTCATTCGTGAGTCATTTGAGCTTGCATTGTCTCTCCGGTCTCTGTGTTGATCTGGGTTGGTTTCAACTAATTCTTTAACAACTCTATTCATTCCACTCAGACAGTGAGGCCAGATGGATGGACGGACACACAAGCATGCACACACGTCTTAGTCTGCCCTGAGAGCAAACTTAGTCCTTCTCCCCTTCCCCTTCTCTCCCCCCCCCCCCCCCCAGATAGCAATTCAAAGTATAGAGGGAAACTAAGGTGCACATGGGATTCATAAAAATATTATAGAAAATTCCCACTTCTTCACAAACAAGTTATTTATTCATGCAGCTACTTAGTTAATTAAGAAGATGAAGATGGTGCAGCACATGCACACAAGCTTTGAACTTTACTTAATACAGACAAATATAAGTGAAATAATAAAAATGTAGATAACTATAAGAATAAGATAAGTACAATAAAGTGGTTTTCCGGATTGTTCATACTTTCTGTGCATACTTACCACTTTATGGAGACCACTAGAAACAAAGATGGAAGTAAAATTTAAGAGGAGATCACCCCAAGAGGAAGGTGCTGGGCCAGGCTTTCTACCTGGTGGTTCTATGTCACCATCCCAGTGTCACAACTGGTCTTGATAACCTTTTTATACACCATTCCACCCACATACATCTGGGATCATATCTGATCAAGTCAAGTCACAGCCCCCTATACATTCATTTTGGTTCTTCTATGTGCTGTTATAATGTCAGTAATTTCCATTATTATTTTTGTAAGTGTGCTTAGCATATAGATTATATTTTACCGAAAATTGCAAACCCTCCAAGATCAGGTCAGGGGTCAACAATTGTTTCACATATTAGCGAGGAAATAGTTACTACAAAGGCCTTCACTGCATGAAACAAAACTGTGAGATCATTGCTGCTTCTGCACTTGACATTCATTTTGGTCACATGAAGTATCTAAGGCATATCGGCCCCTGGAAAAATTATTTTAGCTTTAAGGATAAGTTCTATTTTCACTAAGTCTAACCTTGATGTTAGTGGCTACACTTTTTTTGCTAGGTATTGACATTTAAAAATAATGTTTTCTGTGTTTTGAATTCTGAGCATGATGCATATAACTATATAGGTAGCCATGTGATCAGAGGAAACCATTTATATTATGGTGATCTAGTGAGTGACCCCATCCTGCTCTGTATTTCCTCTTCCTACAAATAGCCAGTCCACTTTTAGAAAATCTAATGCATTGTGTTCCTTGACTTGAGATCCTAGGGCCCCAGAGTTGACACTAGGGTAATGTCCTTCCAAAGTTTTATATTAGAGAAGAATTGTTTGAATGGGTAACAATGGCTGGATCAAGAATCTTTCCTCATTCAAAACAAGTTGCAGGCCCATTCATCACAGAATTTGATGTAAACTAGTTGGGACTCCCTGAAACCTAATATAGTGTGTAGTATTATGGGAAACCATTTTTTTCTTTGAGTGAGCTGGTCTAGAACTAGTACTTACAAAAGCTTACTTGTTGTGAAGTTATTGGTGCTCATCCACAAATACTTGAATATCAAGGTGCTTATAACAGAGTCCTGGGTGAGTTAGGTGGCCCAGTGATTAGTGTACTTAGTACCTCCTTCCGGTGGGTTGATCTTACAATCCTGGTCCTCTATTCAGAAGTGCGGTGAGGTGTATAGGCGGTTTGAGCCCCTCCTGTCATGGGGGCAGAGGTAGGGGACCCCAGGCCCACCCAGTCCACCTCTCTGGCTGCTGAAGGTGCCCTCTGAGTTACACTCCCAGGGTCACTTCCCATCACTGTTTTTCTCTCCTCGCTTTCAGTCCCAGATAAGGTGAAGAAGAAAAACAAAAGGTAACCAAACTGTCAGCCATAGCCGTGCTCAGCAAATTGCCTTACTCCCTCAGGGAGGCTTCTCCGGTGCTCTTGTCAGGAGCCTTCAGGGCAGGTCTGTTCTCCTCCCCAGCCGCCCCACTTCTGAGCATGGCTACTCCTTTTTCAACCCAGTTGGTGCATGCTCGGCAGGGCTGAAGGGGTGGGGTTACCTGGGCCCGCTTCTGTCCTTTAACCCCTTCTTGCCTGGTGTGGGATTTCATAGAATCATAGAATCTCAGGGATGGAAGGGACCTCAGGAGGTCATCTAGTCCAATCCCCTGCTCAAAGCAGGACCAATCCCCAACTAAATCATCCCAGCCAGGGCTTTGCCAAGCCTGACCTTAAAAACCTCTAAGGAAGGAGATTCCACCACCTCCCTAGGTAACCCAGATTTGTATACTCTGTCACAATGCTGAGTATTTATAAGGTGCTTTAGATTGGCATTTCTATCACTAGCAGAATAAAATATAATGAAGTTAAAATTGCTGCTGAATACTATCTTGCTTTTTTCCATCTTCTCTGCATTCAGATGGTATAAAGCTTTAGCTTCTAGCTGTACTAGTCCTCAAAATATTGGCAGACAAAATATCATTCCAGGAGGTGGGGGAAGCCATATGGTAATTAGAAGAAGTGGTTGGCAAAGCACTCAAATGTTTGGATGTTTTATATAACATTGGATGGGGTCTGCAAAATTGGGCAGGAAATCTCATCAGAATAAGCTTGCGTGATTGACTTTCAGTATTTCCTGCTTCCAGTGAGGCTAGAAGCATCAGCAGAACAGCTTTTCTTGCAGAATTGAACTACTTTTGCTTCTGATTTCAGCCAGAACCAGGAAATGAAGTGGGGGAAAAAAATGAAAAATAAGTTACCCAAGCTTTTTCTAACATTAAAAGTTCTGGGCACAAGTTTGGGTTGTTTCTTATTTTATACAAACCAATTCCCATCCTCTCTAGTGTTGTGTTTGTGTTTCTCACCTGTTTGTTTTGAGAAGAAACCATGTAATAAAACCATGTAATATTGCCATGTAATAAAGTTACAGGTGAATATTTAAGTATTCTCAATTTGATGCTGTTGGATTTTTACACTTTCTGATTTTTTTTTTTTTTTTATAATACTATGTATATTTTCTGCAGCAGGATTAGTTGCTGCTTAGTCTTAGTTCTAGTCATAGGCAGCAATTTTCCTTGAAATACGCTGCCACTTTTCTCTAAGATCGAAGAATGTTCTTTTATGCATGGTGGCTTCTGTTTATGGACAGCTGGATTATCACTCAAGCTGTCTCTAGCAGGAGCCAGAACAGGCAGGACATGCTGATGTTTTTCAAGATGCTTTGGAGCTTGGATGAGCTGAACCTTCCATTGTTACTCATTCTCCGTTCTGCTACTCACACAATCGAATGTTGTCATTTGTTACATTGTGCTGAGTGGTTTTTGTATTTCATACTATGGTATGGCTGAAAAATCAAAAAGAAAGGCATATGAAAGCAGATCTGTTCCTCTTCGGCAATCATATCAGTAGCAGAATGTTTGTCTTGTGACAGAGACTCGTTCCTTTATATGAGATGCAGCTTCAACCGATTCTTACTCCCCCCACACCTTGTCATCTAGGATAATGGCAGTCTGGTGACTTTCCCAGAGACATCTTGCAGCAAAGGAACTCTTGTGGTTGTAGGACATACTGTTTCCTCCACCTTATACGCTTGGCTGATGCAGCTTTAAGCAAATGCCATTTAATTAAAGGGGCTGCTGAGAATAGGTCTTCTACAAGCCATATTTAAGCACAAATTAATTTGCAAATTCCACAGATAAAAGTTGCAATCCATGGTTCTTGTTTGAGTCCAATACGACTCCTCTCCTCCTTCCTGGAAGAAAAGTAAGATAGCACTTTTCTAGCCTAGATCCTCCAGAAGAAGTGTCAGGTAGGTCTAGTGCCTCTGAACATTCATCAGAGGATATGTTCCCTGATGTAGATAGTTTACCTAAATAAGCCCACCTCAGTAAAAAGGATCCTGAGAAGAGCTAGATTAGGTCACATTCTTAAATCTTAGGTGCATTTTCATCCAAGAAAGAGTAGGAGCAGAGGCCAAGGTTTTGATTCCTCCTACTCTAAAAGGATCCTTGTGCCATGTCAGGGTGGCCTTTGCACTTTCCTCTAGGAGGTGGATTTTGATATTTTAGCTCAAACTGAAGATCAGTTTGTAACAAAGTAGGTAACTGTGCCAAAAGGGTGCTTGGTAGATTGGAAGGGGAATCAGTTGCCAAAAGTCTCCTTAAAATAAATAAATAAAAAATCCAAAATGTATCCTTCAGTTTTCCAAAAACGGTCCTGGAAAAATGTTTACGAGAATATTAAAAGATTTTTGGCTTCCAGCAGAAGAGAAAAGCACGGCTTTTTGCTTTCTGTTACCCAGTAGTTCAAGAGGGATCAATCAAGTACTTTTGGACTAAAATGGCTAGATAATTATCTTTTAGCTTAAAATAAACTCCAAAGGAAAACCTTAGAGCGCAGACTGGAGCAACAGACTCTGGAATTAAGCTACATGACTTAGGTTTGCATTACGCCTTTGTGCATAATACTTTCCACTGATTCACAGTGATGTGTAATTTCAGTTTGTAATTGGCAATCAACATTTTGCTTCCTTTCTGTCTTGGCATCTTCACAGAAGTGCTAGTAGTATTAGCAGTAAGCAACTTTTCTGAATGATCAAAAAAGCTCTATTACTAGCTCAAACAGCTGTGAACAAAGTGGTGGAAATGTTTCACAATCTGGGGTTTATAGTCAACCTAAAAAAAGTTACTGGTACTTTGTTTCTTCATCAAAGCCATTTTACCATATGATCAGTTTGGTGCGGAGACAATACATCTAGGAGTGGAAAAGATAACATAAGTTGATGGAAGACATCAAGAAAATTGAGACAATGGGTATTCTGACGGAGCCAGTATTTAAGAAAGACATGGTACTTCAGTAATTGGAGCCTCTTGTCTGAGAATAATGTTGTAGGCACAGTTCTTGTCTAACCACAAAGATCTAATGCTCCATGAACAACACTGTCTTACTCAATATTTCTAGGTGCAATTCATCTTGCTGATTTTAACCTGTCTTTCTAGCTGGAAACCTTTCTAACCTAGGGAGGTTGTGGAATCTCCATCATTGGAAGTTTTTAAGAACAGGTTAGACAGACACCTATCAGGAATGGTCTAGTTATTAAATAGTCCTGCCTTGAGTACAGGAGACTGGACTAGATGACCTATTGAGGTCCCTTCCAGTCCTACACGTCTACGATTTTGGGAATATATACAATTGGTGTACCAACATCAGCTTTGGAAATAAGAATAAAAGTGAGGAAAACATTGCATTATATAAATAGCTACCCTTTTAATGGTTCGTTCTTACCTATTTTCCAGAGAGCTGAATTGACCTCTGATAAAGACCTGTATCTCGACAACAGCTCTGTTGAAGAAGCATCAGGTGTCTATCCAATTGATGACGACGATTATTCTTCTGGGTCCGGCTCAGGTAAGACATGTCTCTCTACATTTTTTCATCGCATTGTAACATTTTTTTTTCTTCTTCAGTAAGTACAAGAATGTCTGTCTAAACCTGAAAGCTGTTCATCACCTTGAAATTATTGCTTTAGTCGGGAGTTCAGGGCACTTGGCTCTATGCATGCATTGTGCTGAGCATCTATCCAGATTTACCCCCTATCTATTAACTTACTGCTCTTATGCTTTTACTACTCAGTTTGTCCAATAGCTATATCATTTTACTGAATTTCCCTGCATCTCGTCTATAGTGTGCTGAGCTTTCTAGAGTTTAGAAAGTAGAAATTTGGGCAGGTGTTCTCTTCCCCCAGGGGCAGATTTGATTCCTAATTGGGTATCCTAATCTTTTGATATTAAATGTTTGTAGCAAGATACTAGTTTAATCCAGTCTTATCTTTTTCTTGTACACACACACATTCAGATAAATATTGTTAATAAATCTACTTACATCTTTTTAATAGAAGTCCAGATATTACCAAACAAATCTGATAGCTTTTTCTGATGTAATTACATCAATTTAGTGGATAGAAGAAATGCAATGAATATATTTGGATTTCAATTAAGGTGTTCTGCATAGTGACACTCACCCAATTTCTTTACAAGTTGATTTAAGTGTCAAGTATATGAATTTCATCACATGAATTGGAGACTGGTTGAAAGGCAAGCAACAGAATAGTGATCCAAGTGGGAAATGTGTCAGGTGGGGTACCATGGAGATCAGTTTTGGGGACCCATGTCATTCATATTCTTCAGCACAGTAAGATCCACAAATCCAACAGTGGGTCTTCAGCCTGTTGGCTATTTTAGGGTCAGAACTCGTACTTGTCGAGCACTGGCCAAGAAGTGTTCCTCTCCTGCTGACAAGCCTGCTAGTCTTGCTCTGTTTCCAAAGCTACAGTTGAGATAGACAGGCCTTCCTGATCCAAAGCTTCTAGGATCTTTAGAAAATAAAGTATTGGGTTCACACTGAAACAAGACCTAAATGTTACATTGTGGTACATTTTATCTATTAATTTAGTTGGACCTGAACTAAAATTTTTGCCTTGCTTTTGGGGTTGAGCCGTTTAATGCCTGCTTTCCCTCTCTTCCTGAAGCACTACGGTAGCATATGGCCATGCTTGATCATGGCTGGCAAGCAAGCTAACGGAAAACCTGGTCCTCTTGAACTCTTTCCAGAGTGTATGCATGGATAAGAGCTCTACTGCTTACGTGGCTGGGGAGAAGCATCCTCTCACACAAACTTTGGTCCAGCCCAGTAGTAAACCTGGTGGTGTGTGAGAGCAGCTTATATTACCATTCATGGTGCAGAGAGGGAAGTACATAGTAAATACTTTGATTCCATGTTAGGCAGTAAACTTTCCTGGAGAATATCCATTGCTAATTCAAGGTACAAATAAAATCAGATTTCCTTTTTTTACATGGATTTTCTTCCCCAGCTTTCTGTTGTCCTGGTGAGTTGTAGGGTGAACTGTCAACTCCAGTTATATGCTTTCGTACTTCTTGACAGCACTGTAGTTGAGTATAGATATAGTAAGTGGATGTTTACCCTTTGTACCTGATCCAGACTCAGCTAAAAGAAGAACTTTGCTTAATGCACACTTGCTACTGCAGTACCCAGTCGACCTTGACATTTCTGCAGTTTCTTTCTTTGGTGTTCATGCTCACGGGTTGCTAGGACAGGCAACTTTTTAAAAAAAGAATATTTTAGGAAGTCTAATTTTGTTCAGTGTTTGCTTCAATCTGTGTGACTATTTTCATGACCGTATTAAAAACTGCCTCTCCTTTTATGCCCCATTTTTGCAAGTAGAAATAATTGGGTGCATAAATAAAATGTAGATGTCTAAGTATTTGATTGCTCCTGCAGATCAGAGAGTTAAACATCTAAAATCTACTAGTGATAATTTTTCCTTATAAAGTTGCAGGTACAGACTGAGAGGTCTGTTTTGAGGCCTTTTGGATACTAATCAGAAAGAACACTAAGATCAGGGAAATCTTCCCTTAAGTTCCTACAAGACAGGTCTATGCAATCCACATCAGCGCTGGATGGGCAAGACCCTTCCCTGGACCAATGGGGACCAAGTCCAGAAATACCCAGTGAGCTCCAGATCAGCTAGCTCCTGAATTGCTGCTACTTCTTCGAGTGCTTGCTCATATCCATTCCAGTTAGGTGTGTGCGCGCCGCGTGCACGATCGTCGGAAGATTTTTACCCTAGCAACAACCGGTGGGTCGGCTGTGGAGCCCCCTGGAGTGGCGCCGTTATGGCGCTGGATATATACCCCAGCCGACCCAGCGCCCCCTCAGTTCCTTCTTACCGCCCCTGACGGTCGTTGGAACTGTGGAGCGCGGCTTAGCTGATCTCCACACTCCCTAGCTTCTCATTGTTCTTGTTATAGTTAGTTATATAGATAGTTTTCAAGTTAGTTAGTTAGTGTATTGTGTATATATATAGTTGTATATTGTTATCGGGGGTTTAGGGGGTGTTTTTCCCCTTTTTCCCCCCGGCGCACAGCCGGGCCCATGCCCAAGGCTCCTGGCTTTAAGCCGTGCGCGTCCTGCGGGAAGCATATGCCAACCAGCGACCCGCATAGTTCCTGCTTGAAGTGCCTTGGAGAGACTCATCCAGCAGATAAGTGCCCTATCTGCAAGGCCTTCAAGCCGAGGACAAGAAAGGAGCGGGACTTTAGACTCCGTCAGCTCCTGATGGAGGCGGCTCTGAGTCCGGATCCTCCCTCGGTGCGCCCTGTCCCGGCACCGAGCGCTTCGGTGCGCAGCGCCCCGGCGGGCCCGACCGGTGCGGCAGAAAAGACTGTTCGGCACCGACCGACGTCGGCACCGCTCCCACCTAAAGAACCTCGGCACCGATCCATCTCTCCGGGCCATAAGAAGGCCGGCAAGGCGCGCGACGTTGCTGCCGCGAAGATACCGGCTCCCCCGGTGCCGGGGGTAGAGCCGCGTCCGCAGCTGGACCGCCAAAGACAGGCGGCCACACCGTCGACTCCGGCACCGAGGCCATTGAGTCCGGTGCGGACTGTTTCACCACCAAGGCTGGTGGTGGAACCTTGTCTCCCTTCCACCCCGGAGACCTTCGCTACCACGAGAGACCTGATCGCCCTCACTGAGCCGGCGCCGTCGCAACTCCCGGCACCGGTGGCTCCACGTGTGCTGCAGTCCAGAGGGAAACCTGCTCTGGTGCGCCCACCGTCGCCAGCACAAGTCTCTCGGCACCGCTCCAGATCCCGAAGTAGGTCCCGACGCCGCTCTGAGTCCCGGCGCCGACTGTCACCTCGGCACCGGTCGTACTCGCGGCCCAGATCTTCCTCGCGGCGCCGTTCAACATCCCGGCACCGTCGCGACGACCGGCACCGATCGGGGTCGAGGCGCAGCTCCCGGCACCGGTATGAGCGCCACTCGGGCTCGAGAGGCCGCTCCCGGTACCACGCCTCCTCCAGATCGTCGTCCCGTTCCAGATCGGGATCCCGGCACCGGAGGGACTATCGGCACCGGTCCAGGTCCCGGCACCGCTCGCCGGAACCGCACAGGGACAGATCGCCTTACGGTCGGCACCGATCGGCACCGTACCATCCGGTGCCGACGGCATCGGGTTCGGCACCGCCGTGGCCGTCGAGATCGGCGTCGCGGTCATCTGAGGCAGTGGAGGCCGGCCACCTGCAGGAGACCGACGACCCTATGCAAGGACCTGCGCATTGGTCCTTTCGGAGCCTAGGGCCCCAGAGTCCACTATCTCCCGCCCTCCCCCAAGGGACGTGGAGGCTCCAGTGCCCGCACCTGCAGAGGCCCTGGACCAGGGGGCAGGCGATGCCCAACTCCAGGAACACCTGGAGCAGGACCAACCATTGGACCCCTTGCCACCGGGGGCATCCTCCTCGTCCTCACCTGATGAGGCCGTAGCGGGCACATCCGCCATTGGGCCGCCTCCCATAGACCTTCGGGCCCATCAGGACCTGCTGCGTCGCATGGCTCGCAATATGGACCTCCAGGTGGAGGAGATTGCGGAGGTCCATGACCCAATCGTGCAGATCATTTCAGCGGATGCTCCATCCAGGGTGGCATTACCGCTGATCCGCACCATCCAGGCCAACGCCACCACTATCTGGCAGACCCCGGCCTCTATTCCGCCCACGGCCAGAGGGGTTGAGAGAAAGTACTTCGTGCCTTCCAGGGAACATGAGTATTTGTACACTCACCCCCAACCGTGCTCACTGGTGGTGTCATCAGTCAATGCACGGGAGCGACATGGCCAGCAGGCTGCTGCGCCCAAATCGAAGGACGCTAAGCGCTTCGATTTGTTCGGACGCAAGGTCTATTCGGCTGGCGGACTGCAACTGCGGGCAGCGAACCAGCAGGCGCTCCTGAGCCGCTATGGCTTCAATATGTGGTCCTCGATGGGGAAATTTAGAGAGCTGGTTCCCCAGGACTCGAGGGAAGAGTTCGGGGCCTTGGTAGAGGAGGGCAAGCGGGTGGCATGCACCTCCCTACAGGCGTCCCTTGATATAGCGGACTCGGCCGCTAGGACCCTGGCGTCGGGGATAGCAATGCGCCGAATCTCCTGGCTCCAGGTGTCAGGCTTGCCACCTGAACTGCAGCAGACCTTGCAGGACCTACCGTTCGAGGGCCAGGGCCTCTTTTCAGAGAAAACGGACTCGAGGCTCCAAAATCTAAAAGACGCCCGGACGATGATGCGCTCCCTGGGGATGCATGTCCCAGGGCCTCAGCGCAGACCCTTCAGGCCCCAGCCTCAGCGATTCTACCCTCCCCCGCCTCGTCCAAGACAGGACTTTGCTAGGAGGCGGGGTCGAGGTGGTAGGCGGAGGTCGACCGGCCCTCAACCCGGTCAGAACCAGGGCCAGCCTAGGCCACCTTCTGGGCCTAGACAAGCCTTTTGAAGGTGCGGTCGAGGACGGCACCTCAACCAATTTCCAGGATTCAGTTCCCCCCTTCCGGGATCGCCTCTCCCGTTTCCACCGTGCTTGGTCCCGTATAACCTCGGACCGTTGGGTCCTTCGCACGGTGAAAGGGGGATACGCCCTCCAGTTTTCCTCGCCCCCCCCCTCCCACTCCCCCTCCCCGTCCCTCTTCAGGGACCCTTCTCACGAGCAACTCCTTACACAGGAGGTTCTTGGGCTCCTCGCTATGGGGGCCATAGAGGAGGTTCCATCGGAGCTAAGGGGCAGGGGGTTTTACTCCCGCTACTTCCTGATACCCAAGTCAAAAGGGGGTCTACGGCCCATCTTAGACTTACGCGGACTCAACAAATTCATAGTAAAGTTGAAGTTCCGCATGGTGTCATTGGGGACCATTATCCCTTCACTGGATCCTGGAGACTGGTTCGCCGCCCTCGACATGAAGGACGCTTACTTTCACATAGCAATTTATCCGCCCCACAGACGTTTCCTGCGATTCGTGGTAAACAGGGTACACTACCAATTTGCAGTCCTTCCCTTCGGCTTGTCCTCGGCTCCCAGGGTGTTCACAAAATGCCTGGCAGTCGTCGCGGCCTTCCTTCATCGACAAGGGATACAGCTGTTCCCGTACTTGGACGACTGGCTGGTACGCGGCCGCACCAGAGACCAAGTGCAGGCTCATGTCCGCATAGTGACAAACACTTTCCACGAGCTGGGCATTCTACTCAACAGAGAGAAGTCCACTCTAGTACCAACTCAGAGGATAGAGTTCATTGTAGCAATCCTGGACTCCAGACGTGCCCGAGCCATACTGCCAGACAGCCGATTCCATACCATCTCAGGCGTCATTCAAGGTCTCAGGGCCTTTCCAATTACCACCATAAGAACATGCCTTGTCCTTCTGGGCCACATGGCCTCGTGTACATACGTAACCAGGCACGCCAGACTGCGACTTCGCCCACTGCAGGCTTGGGTGTCATCGGTCTACCGTCCTCATCGAGACGACCTGAACATGGTGGTCACGGTTCCGGCCTCGGTCTTGGCCTCTCTCGCCTGGTGGACGGATCGCACAGCGGTCTGTGCAGGAGTACCCTTTCACGCCCCGCAGCCCTCCCTCCACCTAGTTACGGACGCTTCATCTCTAGGCTGGGGCGCTCACCTGGGGGAGCACCATACCCAAGGCCTGTGGTCCGCGTCCCAACTAGCCCTGCACATCAACGTCCGAGAGCTGATGGCGGTGCGCCTGGCTTGCCAGGCTTTCCTCAACTTCCTACAAGGCCGTTGCGTGCTGATTCTCACCGACAACACCACGGCCATGTTTTACATCAACAAGCAAGGCGGAGCTCGCTCATCTCCCCTATGCCAAGAGGCCATTCGCCTGTGGGAATTCTGCATCGCCCACTCGATTCATCTCACGGCGTCATTCCTCCCTGGAGTCCAGAATACGCTGGCGGACCGTCTCAGCAGGTCCTTCCAGACGCACGAGTGGTCGATTCGCCCGGACATCATTTATTCCGTCTTCCAAAGGTGGGGGTTTCCCCAGATCGACCTATTCGCGTCTCGGGCCAACAGGAAGTGCCAGGCATTCTGCTCCCTACACGGGCGAGCCCCGGGCTCTCGGTCGGACGCCTTCCTCATGGCATGGAAAGACCATCTGTTCTACGCCTTTCCTCCATTCCCGCTGGTCCACAGGGTGCTGCTCAAGATCCGCAGGGACCATGCACGGGTAATTCTAGTCGCTCCCGCTTGGCCGAGACAGCACTGGTACACCACACTGCTGGAGCTGTCAGTACAGAGGCCCATCACGCTCCCCTTGACTCCGAATCTCATCTCTCAGGACCACGGCCGGCTGTGTCACCCCGACCTGCAGTCACTCCACCTCACGGCGTGGATGCTTCATGGTTGAGTCGGTCAGAGCGGCAATGCTCCCAGGCCGTCCAACAGGTCCTGCTGGGAAGTAGAAAGCCCTCTACGCGGTCCACTTATTTAGCCAAGTGGAAGAGGTTCTCCTGTTGGTGTGAGCAACGAGCTACGTCTCCCACGCAGGCTCCTATCCCCTTGATACTGGAGTACCTTCTGTCCCTAAGACACCAAGGCTTGGCGACATCCTCAATTAGGGTTCACCTCGCCGCCATTTCCGCTTTCCACCCAGGAGAACTCACGTCCTCGGTCTTCTCTAACCCGATGGTCGTTAGATTCCTCAAGGGCCTAGACTGGCTGTACCCACAGCAACGACAGCCGGTTCCGACGTGGAACCTCAACCTCGTCCTCTCCAGGCTCACAGGGCCTCCGTTTGAACCATTGGCGACCTGCTCACTCCTCTACTTATCCTGGAAGACAGCCTTCCTCGTAGCCATCACCTCAGCACGACGCGTCTCGGAACTCAGGGCGCTGACATCCGAGCCCCCTTACTTGTCCACAAGGACAAGGTGCAGCTTCGCCCCCACCCTGCCTTTCTTCCAAAGGTGGTGTCACCTTTCCACGTAAACCAAGATATATTTCTTCCGGTCTTCCATCCGAAACCGCACGCTACTCGTCAAGACCAGCGTTTACATTCTTTGGACGTTCGCAGGGCCCTGGCTTTCTACATTGACCGTACAAAGCCATTTAGGAAAACGACGCAACTCTTCGTTGCGGTGGCCGACCGGATGAAAGGCTCACCGGTCTCTTCACAGTGCCTGTCCTCTTGGATTACGTCCTGCATTCGTGCTTGCTACGACCTGGCCGGTGTACCGACGCCACGCCTCACTGCTCATTCCACGAGGGCCCAGGCCTCCTCGACTGCCTTTCTGGCTCAAGTACCAATCCAGGACATTTGTAAAGCTGCAGTGTGGTCATCGGTCCACACATTTGCTACTCACTATGCGCTGGTGCAACAGTCCAGAGACGATGCTGCTTTCGGGTCAGCGGTTCTGCACACAGCAATGTCTCACTCCGACCCCGCCACCTAGGTGGGGCTTGGGAGTCACCTAACTGGAATGGATATGAGCAAGCACTCGAAGAAGAAAAGACGGTTACTCACCGTTGTAACTGTTGTTCTTCGAGATGTGTTGCTCATATCCATTCCAAACCCGCCCCCCTTCCCCACTGTCGGAGTAGCCGGCAAGAAGGAACTGAGGGGGCGCTGGGTCGGCTGGGGTATATATCCAGCGCCATAACGGCGCCACTCCAGGGGGCTCCACAGCCGACCCACCGGGTGTTGCTAGGGTAAAAATCTTCCGACGATCGTGCACGCGGCGCGCACACACCTAACTGGAATGGATATGAGCAACACATCTCGAAGAACAACAGTTACAACGGTGAGTAACCGTCTTTTCTAAACCTGTCCTACTATGGATTCTGGTAGGGCCGCATGCTCCTCTGAAAACCACTAGGACAGATCCCTTTCAGCTGATCATCCCAAGAAGAGTGGACTTCAAGGCCTGAAATGGGTATCACTGGAGGCCTGAAGGAGCACAATATTGGACTTCCAATATTGTCTTGGGCACTGAATATAACTACCTCCGTTATCAACATCTCATTTGTCACCATGTGCCATAGCACAATCACATTTGGTGTTGACTACTTGGGCACATTGACCTCTGCACCACTTATTTTAGCACACTGTCTCTGTTCTGAGATCATACACAGTACCATGGGATCTGCAGATTACAACAGAGCTAGAGTTGCTGTTGCTATCCAAGGTGCTGAAAAGTTCTTTGAGTAGTGGCCCTATGAATACTCCATTCAGGTGTGCATGCATGACGTGCACCTTTAATCGGAGATTTTCAGTGTCAGTGCCTGTTCAGCCCATGCATGCACTCTACACATCCTCGTGCACTGCATTCAGGCTATATAGGGCTGTGTGGGTGAATTGCCCTCTGTTCCTTTTCAACCATCTTGGCCTGAGATGGAGCATTCAGCATAACTGTTTTTGTCGGTCAAGCTTGCCTGGGCTAGTATGTTAGCGTTAGAGTTTAGATTAGTTTAGTGTTTTATAGTTAGTGTTAGTTTTTATAGAGCATTGTTTTGGGGGATTTGTTGTCCTTTCAATTCTCTGTCCCCACACCCTTCATGGGGAAGTATGCCAGGATCACCAGGGTTCAAATGTTTTTTCCTCAGCTTCCTCAGCTCAACATTCCTTTAGACCCTTTAAAGGAAAAACTTTAGAGATTTCTGAAAGGGGCTCTAAGAAAAGGAACTCTGGATCTCCTCATAAAGAACCCTCACCAAAAAGACTGAAGTCTCCTCATAAGTTGACCATCTCTGAGCCTTTAGGTTCTCAGCCCAGTACCATTGAGTCTCCAGGCTCCTCTGGGACAGATGGCACAGCCAAGTCTCTGGGCTCCTCTAAAAGCCATGGCTCCAGCCACACTCTGGTAGCTAAAACTCTGGTAGCTTTTGATACTGTCAGGACATGATCAAGGCGTTGGGGAGAGACAGTCTGCTCTCAGCAAACCAGAACTGATGGACATACTCCGGCCTCTGGTACCCAACATAGTGGGGCCCTTGGTACTGCAGAGGGCTAAGTGGCCACCTCAGCCTATTTCTGCCTCAAAGCATACCATCTGCTTCCTCTTCCAGAGACCTGCCTAAATAGACTTTCACCGTGATACCATTAGTTCATCTGGTACCACCGGAATGTAGGTACTCTGAGGACCTATCTGTGCCAAAGGAACTGGAGTCTCCCCTATTGATGGGTACCAAGCCCTTTTTGGTACTGAGATCTGCACAATCACCAGAATTGCACCTTTCTCTGGTACTGCCTGGTTCGCCACCATTTTCTGGTGAAGCTCCTCCTATGGATGATGATGAGGAGGAGGAGGAGGACCTCTCTCAAATATCTAGCAGGGTTCTCCTATTTACCTCTTTCTGACATCTACAAAGAAAGAGATGATGCTCGGGGGAGACATTATGAAGGCCATCCTCGGTGTATGAGCAGCCATGGATGCCACCCCTTACACCATGTGGTTCCCCTCAACGGCAATATTGGGACCCTTGACGGGCCGGCTGTCAACGATTCTCTAGAGATTCTAGCCTCGCTTGCTGGAACTGTAGAGACTGACAGTCCCCTTCCCATCTTTCTCCTCAGTTACCTGAACAGTAGAAGGAAACATTCGAGGAGCAGGAGGCTAGAATAGACGAGGTCAGGCTGCAGACTGATATCACCTCATCTGCCCCTGAAGAGGCTGTCATGAATCTCCCACTCTCCCTGGCTAATGACTTTAAGCAGTTCAAGACTTCGTGAAACAGGTGGCAGATTCTTTACAGATACCCCTAGAAGAGGTCAAGGAGTCATACCACAAGCTGCTGGATATTTTACAGGCAGCATTGTCTGCTCAAGTTACCTTGCCCATTTAATGAGGCACTTTTGGATCCTGCCAAGACTATCTGGCAAATTCCAGCAACAGTACCACCCACTTGTCAGAGGGCTGATAAAAATACTGTGTCCCAACCAAGGATTCTGAATTATTTTCCCACCCTACTCCTAACTTATTGGTCATTGAAGTTGTCAATGAACATGGAAGGCAGCATCACACTAAGTCAATGCTGTATGACAAGGACCAAAAATGCCTTGACCTTTTTGGACATAAGAGCTACTTCTTAGTGACCCTGCAGTTTAGGATTGCTAATTAGTAGGCTCTAATGGCATAGTATAATCACACCAACTACTCTAAGTTTCAGTCATTTATTGAATACCTTCTAACTGAGCATCATGAGCATTTTCAGTACATTATAGCAGAATGTCAGCTGCTAACTAGAATGTCCTTACAGGCTTCCATGGATGCTGCTGACACTGCCACTTGTTCCATCTCCATGCCAGTTGTCATGTGGTGGGCAAGGGGCTCCAGCTCTGAGTTCCGAGATCCAAAAATACAGTTGAGGACCTTCCCTTTGATGGCTTGCAACTCTTTGTGGACAAGTGTCTACATACTTTGAAGGACTCTAGGGCCACCTTGTGACCTCTCGGGATCTACATAGCTGTAAATAAACTGAGATATAGTAGATCCCAAACAGCCCAGAGATCCCACCTTGTCCAGTTCCCTGTGTTTCAAAGATGTACAGAGCCCCCAAGGGGAAAAAAAAACTAGATTCCAGAGAAAGAGAACCACCGCTATATCTGGCCTAACCACACAGCCTTCATCATAGTCAAAACACCAGTTTTGACAGGCTGGTCGAGGGTCTGAATTGTCTTTACTTTTTGGGCTTCCAGGTGCAACAATTCTCCACCTTCCTTCTTGAGCAAATTACTACTGACAAACAGGTCTTGGAGATTATAAAATCAGGCTACTCCATTCTTTTTACCTCCCTTTGTCCACCTCACCCATTTCCCTGTCCCTCTTCAGGGACCCCTCTTATGATCACTTGTTGACACAGGAAATCAAATCCCTTCTGTGCACAGGAGCCTTAGAACCAGTTCCTGCTCAGCACAGGGAAAGGGATCTTACTCCAAGTACTTCCTGGTCCCAAAGATGAATGGAGGGTGGAGACCTGTTTTAGATCTAAACAACTTTGAGAGCACAGAAGTTCAGGATGGTCACTCTTGCAGCTATAGTCCCTTCATTGGAACTAGAGGCTTCGTTTTCAGCCCTTGATCTGCAGGACCTGTATTTCCATATCTTGATTCACCCGTTTCTGATATGATTCCTTCATTTTGTGATAGGCCAAGATCAGTTCCAATACTGGGTTCTCCCATTTGGGTTTATCTCTGCGCTGAGAGTATTTTTGAGAGTTTGGGCAGTGGTCACTGCCTGTTTGTCCTGTGGCGATAGTCTTTACATACCTCGACAATTGGCTGATGAAGGAACAGTGTTATGACAAAGTTCTTTCAGCTATACAGGCAGCTGTGGTGCTGTTCCTCAGGCTAGGTCTCAAGCTCCATATTGAGAAGTCTATATTGGCTCCTGTGCAGAGAATAGAATCCATAGAGGCATCCCTAGATGCTATAACAGCCAGGGCCTACCTTCCCATGGACAGGTTCATGACACTATCAGATTCTGACCTCTGGATTCAAATGAGCCCACAGACCTTCGTGAGAAAATATCTCCCAACATTTGGGGTACATGACAGCTTGCAGCTTTGTAACAAGTCATGCAAGGTTATGCCTTCATTGTTTCCATGAGTGACCAAAAACAGTCTACCGAACAAACAGTCTAGACAGACAGGTTTCATTCCCTTGTCATATGAAAGATTCCCTCAACTGGTGGAAGGATTCTTGCAACATCTGTGCAGGCATCCACTTTATTCAGCCACCCCCAACCATTACCATAACATTACCATTATTCATTCCAGAGGTGGACCTCTTCACCACCATCACCAACAAGAAATTTTGTTCAAGGGGGTGAAAGGGCCTTCACACACTAGAAGATGCCTTCCTTTTACCTTGGATGAAAGGACTTTTGTATACATTTCTCCCAGTGCCCCGAACATTAAGGTAGTGAACAAGATGAAAACGGACAGACCCCAGGCTTCCTGCTCCCATAGAGCCCTGGTTGCAGATTGGGGTCCAGAGGGCTAGCAGGCTTCCTGATGGAGCTGCAGACCCTGAAACATGGGTAGGTTTCCAGTGGATATCCTGCTTGTGTTTTGGCAAAATTTTCATTGCATCTGTAATAGATTTGGCAGCACATTTCACTACAACAACTCAGCATTTTCCAACCAGCTGTAAAACCTGCCCTGTGCCAGGTTCCCTTAAAGCAGCTCAAGAAGGAAACAAAGTTGACACCAAAAGATAAAGAGCCCAAAAGCCCTGGCAGCAAGAGCGGTCCATCAGCTGGTTTTAAATTAAGAATTGCTAGCTACCAAGCCCTCTTTGCAAGGTATGAGTATCTCAACTGGCAGAAAAGCTGAGTTTGCCGACAGGTTGCCTCAAGAGCCTGAGGAGTTCAAGTTCCTGATTTCTGAGGGGCAGTAGATAGCTAAGATGTGTCTGCAGGCCTCTTTAGATGCACTGTGGTCCATGGCAACCTTCGTTGTCCTGAGGACAACGTCTTGGCATCAGGAATCCGATTTCAGAGCCCTCAAAGGGGAGGTCTTCACTCTTTTTAACTGAAAGATGAATGACTCTCTTCACTCATTGAAGGACTCCCAGGCTATTCTGCATTCACAAGGAGAATTTACAGCAACTCCTAGAAGGAAGCAGGGAAAACCTTCATGTTCTAGGCAGAGACTATCACCCGTACTTTCTACCACCAGAGGTCCACCGAGCCTCCAAAGAGATGGCAGTGCTTTCAAGAAGAAGACCTCAGGCCTCTACATCAGTGACCACTTCCAAGCACCCCTTTTGTCAGGCTGGTTGAGAGTTGTGCTACTACCAGTCTACAGAACCTTCACTCCTCCTCCCTCTCCCTCCCCCCCCAATTTGGACACCACCTCTCTTTCTTTCAGGAAACGTGGAACTGCATAACATCAGACTGCTGGGTTCTAGAGAAAGTCTCTGTGGGAAACTCTTTAGTTTCATACCCTTCCCTCCTGCTTCCCTGTCTCTATTCAGGGTCCCCCTCTCGCAAGAGACTTTGCTTCAAGAGGTGGAATCCCTTCTTGCTTTAAGGGCAGTAGAGGAAGTTCCACTACAATATGGGAGGGATTCCCGTACAGTTTCTATTTCAACTATTTCCTAATCCCAAAGGAAAAAGGGGGATGGTGCCCTATCCTGGACTTGTGGAGACTTGATGCCTTTTTTTGTTGCTTCAGGTTCAAAATGATAACCTTTGCCTCCATAATTCCATCGTTAATCCACAGGACTGGTTTGCAACTCTCAACTTGCAAGATACTTACTTCCATATCTCTGTCCATGCTGCTCACAGGAAGTACCTGAGGTTACTGGTGGGACAAGCACATTATCACCACACAAGGTACTACCCTTTGGAGTATCAACTACATCGAGGGTTTTCATCAAATGCCTAGTAATGGTGGTAGCTCATCTCAAAAATCAAAGGCTAATAATGTACCAATACCTCCACAGTTGGCTGATTTGAGGAGTCACCTTAGTAAGTGGAGATTCTGGTCAGCAAATTCTCTGGCTCTTCAAGTTGGGGCTGAAGATCTACACAGAGAAATCTTTTGACCCCTGTAATGCTGGGCCCGCGAAGGTTAAACAGTCAGCAAGCTGGGGGACCTGTAAAGAAACCCTTAAGGACATATCAAAATGATATTGCAAGGTAAACGGGGCCATTCCTTGTAGATAGTCATCAAAGCCATGTTGAGTAGACTAGAATCTTTAACATATTTGCTTGTATTGTTTGAGAATCGAAGAATAAGTGCTAAATATATCTGTGTTTACTTGCATTCTGTTAGAAATCTAACAATGTGATCTAATTAGTCTATAGATGCTAAATCCTGTTCCTGTCTTGTAATGCTTCATTACTGTATTCTATTGGCTCGGAGATCAAAAGGGGATATTATCATTTATATGGAACTTGTGGTGTCAGAATATTGTCCTAATCTCTCCTGGAAGCTTGTAATTCCACATAGTAAACTACTTGTGAACTGTCTTAATAGTTTGAATGGCTATTGTTAACTGTATTGTTTGAGAAAGAACCCATTGAATAGAGATCAAACTGTCCGTTCACTTTCATCAAAGCCCACGTGGTGGAGTTACCTGTTGCTTCAACTGTAAAGGAAACTTTGGGCCTGATCTTTTTCATCTCGGGTCATCTTAAACTTTAACGGGGAAGGTCTAAACCTTAAAATTGAGGCCTCCAGGAGTACCCTGGATCACCCTGGAATTCTCATGGAAGAACTTTAACAAACTCTATACCTGGACTGCCTATTGGATTCTAAACTTTAGAACTGATTCCAGAAAGACTTTTACAAATCAGCAACCTCACCATCTCTGCTATGAAACTGACCTAAGGACTTTACACACATTTGTATGTATATTGATCTCGTAACCATATATAACTCTTTTTTCTTTTATTAATAAATCTTCGATTTTAGTTAATAAGGATTGGCTGAAAGTATGTATTTGGGTGAGATCTGAAATATTCATTGACCTAGTGCACAATGTATCCGGTCATTTGGGATTGGTAGAAATTTAAGTATGGTGAATAAGGTTTTTACTGACTCCTCACTGTATTATATTTGGATGTTTAGATAGGATCCAAAGGCTGGATTGCCTAAAGGGGACTGTAATTAGCTTCTGGTTAACCAGTGTGGTATTACAGAAGCTGTTTTGTTACTGGCTTGGTAAATCTAATTATAGAATAGATCACCAGTCTTGGGAATTGTCTGCCCTATTTCTTGCAGTCTGCCCTGAGTTGGCATTCTCAGCGTGACCCATCCAGGCACCATGGTCACAACCTTACACATAGATTAGAGTTTATAGGGGCAGTGACAGACTCCACGACAGCCAGAGCTTACCTGTCACCAGACAGATTTAAACACATGATCATGCTCATCTGCCAGCTGCCAAATCAACCACGCATGTTGGTGAGAATTCATTAAAGTCTCTTTGGATGTGTGGCTTCCAGTACGTTCATCATGCAGCATGCCAGACTACATCTACGTTGTGTGTAAAACTGGCTGAAGTTGGTGAACTACCAAGCGGACATCATCTCGTATGCAGTATCTATGCCAGTTCCTCCCAAAGCCCTTTCCTCACTGAACTGGAAAGGAGTACTATTCCCTTAATTCTCCCCACCAAGCCTCTGGTGATTGATACATCCCTCCTAGAATGGGGAGCACATCCGGACCACTGTCAGGTTCCTTAGGGCATCAACCTTATTCCATTCCTATCAGGTCATAGAGAACAACTTCATTCTGTTCCTTTAGTGCACTACTCAGATGAAACTCAGGAAGACAGTGTTGTCATACTTCCTATCCATTAGAGTAGGCCTTCTGATGGCTGCTATTTCCAATCAGACGGGGGGAGGGGTAGTTGAATTTGGGAGCTTTCTCTAATGAGACCCAGTATTGTACTGTTAATTCAGACAAGTAGTCCTCACAGGTATCCTAGCATTCATGCCATAAGTAAAACCAAGAACTATTCCTCCAGTTAAGCATGAAAGTTCACTCCTTAGGAGCACTGACAGTCTCAAGGCAAAAGAGTCATGTTTCCTGTATTGAGATCTGCTACACAGCAACTAGCTAACCAAATTGTGCATATTGACCATCCAATCTTGGTCAATGTCTCTTTCTCTTGGCAGAAGTCTTCTCTGGGCATTAGTACCCCGGAGAGAGGAAGAAGATATTTTTATATAATCTACCTTGTTTTGGGTGTCCATATTTAAAGGATGATCCTGCTTCCCACCCTGGAGGCACACTACTATGAAAATACCATCATAACAGATCTGCGGACCTTAGCACAAAGACAATTATGAAAATACATCAATGCTTACCTGAAAAATTCCTTTCTTTTGAGTAATAAGGTCCACATATCCAGCCCATGCTGGAGACAAATGGATCATCCAGAATAGAGATGGAAATTGATATCCGAGGATTTGTGTTTGTTATCATTAGGTGGAATTTACCATACTTGTAGTAAGAATGTATTTCTCAAAGTGTATTTATCACATTCTGTAATTTAAGTAAGTAGAATTGGAATTAAATTAGCTATGGAAGTTTTCTTAACTGGAGGGACCTTCGGGGGGTGGGACAGTCCCCTGCTGCCAGTGCATTACAGGCCTAATTCTGCCCTCAAGCTGCAAGCAGGCTGAAGTACTCATTGTAATGTATCTATGGACCTTATTATTTTAAGCATGGAAATTTTCAGGTAAGTGTGGGTACCTTTTCTTATTGGATGCTTTCCCCCCTCTTCTTTTTCTTTACAGGATGTTGTTTTCAAATATTTGACCGTCCTTCGTGAAGCCCCATATTGACAACTTATTTCGTGCAGCCTTTTTAAGAGGAATTGTCTATGCCTTAATTAGGGTGTTGTTTTAGAATTCCCTTAACATTCTTTCACAGTGGTGGATTTTAATATACTACATTGCAAGTTAGATTTTTTTTTTTTTTAATTCCTTCACTTTTGCTTTCCTTGAATCCAGTACCCTTGTGCTTAATTATTGTGTGAACCCGTTCCTTACAATGCTGAATCCAAATAGTTCTTGGTCATGGGATCCAAACTTCCCTATGACTTTCAGGTTGTCAGTCAGTTCATCCATCTTCCAAGAAGTCATTCTGGGATGACCTATCTTCTCATTCAAACTTTTACATCCTGTATTCTATAGCTGTATTCTGAAAGCTCTCTTCTTTTAAAAAAAAATATTCAGAGGGTTTTAAACTCTAAAAGCCTGGTAACTGACACAGAGAATGGCAGAAACATTTTGGTAACTACAGTGGATTGTAGCAGTTTATCTCAAACGTTTTGTGGCAAAGCAAAGTTGTTATGAATAATCATGGGCAGAACATCATTTATTTTTTGGTTGGAACTCTACTACAGTTAAAATGTAATGCATACAAATGATTTTCGTGCAGAGATTTCCTGAACATCATTGTTTTGTTTTAGGAGCTGAAGAAGATGAAGATAATACAGTGATAGCAACGTCTAGAACACTTCCAAAGATACCGTCAACTAGTGATGCGCCTAAAGCTGAGACAACTACACTGAAAACACAGACCAAGATTCCTGCACAAACTAAGGTTTGTGGGCAGTTACTTTTTACTGCAGCACAGTAATACTTTTTACATGGTTTTAATCAAACATAATTCTGTATGCCTTAAAAGGTTATTTGAAAATATACTTAATGAATGGTTATGCCTATAATAATCATAAAAACCTTACCTAATATTTCTACACTCTGTTAAATCAAATGTAGAGCTGGCCACAGAGATTCTAATTCCCAGTATAGAACCAGTGTACCAACTCTAGATTTCACTTCCAAGAAGAGAGTATCAAGACCAGGACAGCACATCATCTCATGAACACATAGGTATATGTGAACATGCAATATAGTCATAACCCTTCATTATGTCTCCAAAAGGGTTGCTAAATAAACCATGTATTAAGCTGCCTCCCCCCATTCGCCCATAAAAAGGATAATTTTGTTTGTTTTTGTGGTATGCTTTGTGCTTTTCTCCAGGTTTCTCTTGAGGAAAATACCATCCTTAAAATTCTAACATGGTATTTTGCAATGCTTACTATGTCGTTCACCGATTCCATTGGCACACAGATAGAAAACAGTGTAAATGACAATGTTTAAAAGAATAGTTGACAGGTATTCACATCACAGAACCTCTGTTATAAGTGAGACACATGCTGACACAAGTACCAGAGATACCAGGATTGAATGCTTATGACAAGAACTGCTCCTTCGTGCTTAGAGATTGTCTTTTAGGTCAGAGACTTGTTGGCCGAGTACTCTGGGGAAGTTTGTGCTGTTGCTGCCCATGCTATACATCTGTGGCTGGAGAGTCAGCTTTGGTCAATATTTTCCAAACTGGTTAGTGAATCTTGGGCCACATCTACACTAGCCACTGGATCAGCGGGTAGTAATTGATCTGTTGGGGATCGATTTATCGTGTCTCGTCTATACGCGATAAATCGATCCCCGAATCGATGCCCGTACTCCACCTCGGCAGGAGGAGTAAGCGGAGTTGACGGGGGTGCTGCGGCGGTCGACTTGCCGCCGTGAGGACGGCCAGGTAAGTCGAACTAAGATACTTCTTAAGTTGCGTATCTTAGATTGATCTCCCCCACGCCCTCCAAGTGTAGACCAGCCCTTGGGTGCCTAACTTGACATATCTTGAAAAGGGTCTGATTTGCAGAGCACATGCTCTCTGTAATTCAGACTCTTTTCAAGGTATGCCTAGTCACTTTTGAGCATCTTTCCCTTTGGTTGTGAGGGCTGTCAGCCTGTCAGTTTACATAAGGACTATATTTATTATTTGTATAGAGGGAGAAAAAAGTAAAATAAAATATAAAGAAGGGCATGCAAAAATAAGATAATTAAAGCCATTTTTAATAGGTATGCTTGGGCATGCTGAATCCAGTGCTTATTAAACTATGGGGCAGAAGCTTTGAGTATGAATGTTTCTTTCAAAAAAGAAGAGCTGATCACATACAGCTTTTAGGAAAACAGTAAAATAACCAGTTCAATTAGTTTCTGTACATTGAAAAGATTTTGCTAATGTTTTAATAGCTTATTGCTGTGCTTGGGTGTTTTGTGTATGGATAATAAAATTTAAAAAATATTGAAAGCAATGTGGAAAATACTCTTGGAAAGAGATAATTGCACTTAGTATTAAAATATTGACGTGGAGACTGCGTGATATAGAGAAAAGCAGGGAAGGGAGAGATGGCTCTGTGAAGGGGCTCAGAGAAGAGGACCAGAAGCTTGATCTTCCTTTATTGGTGTATTAATGTGGAATAGAGAAGACTGATTTTTATATGCTGCTGTTTCAGGTTATAGATCCATTCCAAAGACAGACTAGCAGACAGACTTCTAAATCTGAGGGAAAGATTAATTTGCTCCCTTATCACTCAATGAAAAGGGGATGGCTCACCCTGAAAGCAGCAGAGAGCACAGTACCACTAATTATCAGGAGCTGAGGCTTGGTATTATTTGAATGCTATGAAAACAAGGTCCTCTTTAATGATCTTGTCTGTCTCCCTATATCATTGCAGAATATTACTCATAGCTTTCTGCAGAATCACATTAGCTCAGTGGTCCATGACCAGGGCTCTTAGGTGCTATGATAATACAAGTAATAAATATATAATAATCTTGTTTGCTTTGTCAGTCTCCAGTAATGGTGACTCCACAATCTTCTTAATGAGGTCTCATTGACCTCACTATGATAGCGATTACTAATTTTTCCTTTTGCTTCATTTTAGACCTTTGCTGCTTTTTTAAAAATGTGCTTTGACTACTACTTCCTTCTTGCTAGCCTAAGTAATACATGAGGAACTATCATAAAGACACGGTCTTTTCTCTAGACTGTACAGACTCTGTTCTCTCTTCATAAATCATGTTTTCTACACCTTTCATCACTTGTTGCCTTTTTTGGATTCTTTTAAATTTTACTGTAAGGTGGAACCTAAAACTGCCTGTAGTATGTCAGAAGTAACTTCACAGGTGTTCTACAAAGAGGACTAATAATTCTTTGGTCTTGCATGTAATATCTTTGATACATTTTGTTACAACATTATCACTATTATTATGCTGGGGGACTGATATTTACACACCCATGATTTGTTTATCAGCATATAATCATTTTATGTGTGCTAATCTTCATGCTCTTGTTTCATACATGTGCATAATATTCTCTCTCCCCATGTAAAACACATTCATCTATCTTTATTAAATCACACTGTATTGATTTCTGCCAAATTCTGTACTGTCTGTAAATCCTGCTATATTTTTACTCGACTTTCCCTGCGGTTAGCTGTCCCTCCTAACTGGCTTATCAGTGAAACTGCATTTTTTGTTGTTGATTGGTTTCATCAGAATAACCTATCCAGGGGAATGATGTATGAGAATCAAAGCAATATAGATGCTGAATGTTGATCTTGCAGAGGTGTGGCCACTGAACAGATGTAGTATTTTCATTGACTTTATTTTTTTTATGTTTAGTAATTCTGTGGGCATTTAGGACTTTTCATCTTGTGATTTAACTCAGTGCACTTTTACAGATGTGGAAAATATAATTGTACAGATCTCATAGGTACAGGTTTCATGTTTCAACTTCATGATGACTGTATCAGTTTTATATAAATTTACTACTGCTTCCCTACTTTGTTTTTTGTGTTGGAATGTGCATGTTTAGATGTGATTTTCTGACTACCTAGGTTAAAGAAGTACCATTTAAAGTGCAGAAATGTACATTTTTGTAATGCGATCATTGCTTTTTTAAATGTACTGTAGTCACCTGAAGAAATTGATGACAAAGAGGAAATTCACAAGACTAACTCTAACGCTAACAAAAATAAGAACGACCCAGGTGATGACGCTGATGTATTTACTGAGAAGCACTCAGAAAACCTCTTTCAGAGAACAGAAGTACTTGCAGGTAAGGAGCAGCTATTTAAGGACTATTTTACAAGGTAATAGGAAAAAATGTAGAAAATACAAAGATGTTACCTGCAGAATAATATAAACATCAAAATTCATATTGTCCCTGGGGTGTTACCCTCCGCATTGCTGTGGGGTCCCTGAGGATTATACATTTCTGCAGAGCAGCCAGTATTCCTTTGTGGAGAATTAGATGGGCTTCGTCCAGAGTTATTTAATCTACAGCCTGCCCTTTTGCGGATTATTTGCAAGGTATTCCATCTCCCAGAAGTTCAGTGCTTCCTCCTGGGGATTCTTAGTTTTCACAACCCAGGAAGGGAGAATTGCAATTTGAACTTGGGTTTCCATGATAACTTGTAGGGCAAAGATCTATGCCCAACCTGCCTGACCTTCAGTCTCTTCTCCTGGCAGGCTCTATCCCTCTTGAGTGTTGTTTGGGGGTCAGGGGAGATGATGTCATGGAGGAAGCTGCAACCTCTCTTTCCACTGAGAAGCAGGGATGTCTGTGTATGGAGGGTCATCTCCATGTGTGGACCAGGGAGACACAAGCTGTCCCCTCATTTTGTGTAGCTTATAGCAGAGCAGCACCAGATAGTGTCACACTAGTATAGCTGTGCTGTTTTTCTTATAAGCGGCACTGATTTCCAGGAATTGATAACTGTGAAATCCTCCTATCCATTGAAATTTGGCATCCAAACTGTTCTGGAAGTGCATTTTTTTTTGTGGGGTATCCCAAAAAGGGGATGGTGTTTGAGCCGTAGAATTGAGCTCAAGCCACAAAATTCTGGATCTGAATTTCCCTGAAGCTCAAGGGATTTGGATAAAAGAGAACTAGCATTGACATAGCATATCCAGTAGAAATACTCAGATTTGATAAGTGTCGTTTGAATTGTTAGCTTGTGCACTCTGGCAAATACATGACAAATGAAATGTCCTCATTTTTGGGCTACATGAAAGGGATACAAGGTTTATCATCAGGAAATGTATTTTAGGCTTAGGTCATGGAGTAACAGACTGAAGGAGACGTGGCATGAATCAATTTCTTCCTTGGTAAAACAGAATAGTAATCAAGAGTAAATTATATGTAATTTTAATGTTAGAAAAGTTACTTCCCTTTGTTAAAAGTAAGTTCAGAAGCAGCTAAGATTTTATGGTTATATTTGATCATGTTGATATGCTCTGGGAGCATTATTGACTTTTTGTTAACTAAAAATATTACTACTTTGAGCTGTACTTTTTAAATTTCTTTAGAATTATGGGCCATATTGTGTCTTTGACTTTTAAACAAAACTCTTTACTGAAATGTTTTTCTGTTTAAAAATCTATTTACAATGATTTCATAAAAAAGCCAATCAAGATAATCACTTAATTGGAGACCGTTTTTTAAATTTTAAAAGGATAGCAAGTAACTAGTAAATATTTTGTGTACCGGAAAACAAATGTGGAGCTATGGATCTTATTTTGGCATATTGTGAATGTTTGTTCATTTTATTGTAGCTGTTATTGCTGGTGGAGTTATTGGCTTTCTCTTCGCAATTTTCCTTATCTTGCTGTTGGTATATCGCATGAGGAAGAAGGATGAAGGCAGCTACGACCTTGGTGAACGTAAACCATCCAGTGCTGCCTATCAAAAGGCACCTACTAAGGAGTTTTATGCATAAAATTCCTACTTAGTGTCTCTATTTATGAGATCACTGAACTCTTTTAAATAAAGCTTTTGCATAGAATAATGAAGATCTTTTTTCTTTAAAGAGCCATTATGGCACCTTTATGATAAAATCCCATTGTATTTAAAACTTTTCATGTATTCCTTTAAAAAAATGTAAAATTAAAACTTAACTTTTGCCGTGTTCTGTGAATAACAGTGGTAAAGCATTATTTTATAAAACCATTGATGTTCACTGAATCATTTTTAAAACTTTATGCATAAATATAAAATAATGAAAATGATTGTTTTATCCTATGGCTCAATGAAAGTTGTTTAATTTTTGTCAGCATGTCTCAGATCTTACAAGTTAGTTTTTATTTCATTAATTTATCTGTTTCCAAAAAATGCCTTTTTGTAGTTGTCATGGTGCAATTTGTCTTCGGATAATTCAGAGAACAGTAATTTTTAGTGTAAATGTAATTTTTCAGCTATGTAAACTTTAATCTCCACTTTGTATAAATTTGTGTCCAAATAGCAATTTTACACTTTGCATTGTTTCTCAATGTAACTGTAGCTTCAGTGAAATTTGTAACAGCAAATTAATGTGTAAAATTGGATTATTACTACAAACTGTATAGTCATATCCTTACTAAACAAATCTTTAAGGAAGATTTGAAGTAAGCTACTGACAAGCCTAAGCAAACCCAAAGACTCTAACAGTATTCTGAGAAGTTGCTGCAGATTTCTATGGCCACTGTATTTGTTAATTTCTTGCAATTTGAAGTTACAAGTAGGGGTTTAAATATCAATTTTTGTTCTTAAAAATACATTTAAGTTGTAAACGTCTTTTAAAGCCTTTGAAGTGCCTATGATTCTATGTAACTCGTCGCAGACTGGTGTTAATGAATATATAACAGTAAAAGAAAATGTTGGTATTTTATAAGCACAGACAATTCTAATGGTAACTTTTGTAGTCTTACATGGATAGATATAAATTGTAATTTGGGAACATAAACACTACTGAATAAATAATGTGGCCTAATACTGAAATTTCATAGTCCTATACTTTTGTACTTTTTTCATCTTATTCCTACTTGGTTATGTTTAATATCACAAATTATGTCTATTAAATCTTGGAGGATGTTCTTTGGAAACCAAGACCAAGAAAAAGCAATTGATGAGGCTCATGCTCTGAACAGAGATTCAGAAGTGGCACGCTCAATGTTTCTTTGTGTACATGCTTGGAACTTGCCTGTTAATTATGAGGATTTCAGTCTTTGCATTATATACAATGGCAGCATTGGCACAGACATATACTTTCTGCAAATTTAATTTCAGGTTGTAAAACTCAAAGGACTACACAGAGTTTCATTTATTATGGATATAATTTCTTTATTCATGCTTCTATTCCACCTTTGGAGGACCTCCGCTTGATTCAACTCAGACTCCAGAAGGAGAATTGAGAAGTGGAATATCTTTATATGAGGAGACCGACGTATTCCAAGTAGAAGAGAAAAGGCTCTGTTGGTTAGGATCCAAGTAGCTTTGCAACAGATTAGACACATGGAGATGACAACAGCATGCTTGCCTACGTTAGGCTCCGTCCTCAGGTCTGTTAATTTCTTCTTTTCTGATTTCTTAATTTCAAAACTAGGTGGGCAGAAGATTGAACTGAACTACTTCTCACATGTATATATCTTTGTATATACATATCCAGAGAAAAGAATCACATAACTTATATTTGCTGCTGCCCCAGGTTCAGTGGTCATTTAGGAAAAATTAAAATTATTCTGCACTATAATAGTTGCTTTTTAACTACTTACACTTCCTGGCAGATTTTCTGAAGCCATATGTCTTCACTAATTAAAAACAGGGTAAATATTTAACAGGTATATCTCATTGTGCAATATTTAGTGAAATTCAATTCATAAAGTAATTGCTTGAAATAACTGTGCCAAGAAAAGGAAATTTCAGGCAAATGCTGTGCCACTGCTGTAAAATAAAATATTTGTTAAAGTGCCAAAATAAAGTCTATCATGCCTAAACTAATATTTCATTTGTATAGTCTGGCATCCAGTCTTCTCCAAGCCCATATTACTTACGGTAGATTGAGTTTTCTTAAAGGTGCAGTAAATGCTATTTAGTTTAGTTGTAAACATTAAATGCATGACAAGTTGTCTACTTTTTCTTCCTAAGCAGATCATTATCAAACTGCTTGAATAACCAACCTTTTCACTTCTGAATTTCAGATCCTTTGCTTTCCAGCTACTGTAAATATTGTATACAGCATTTTAGCATATATAATATAGATGTTCATTGTTTTTGTTAAAATTGTTCTACACAAGTTCTCTATTATTATGCATATCTCAAATTTGTTTACAACCAGCAGCAATGATTAGTTCATGGTCCTATTTGAGTTCTCTTCTTTCCCCTAGACATCACCCGTTCAAACACACCCCATAATATGCAGCGGAATTTGGAAAGCTTTAACTGTGGGGGCATTTTAATAGAGCCCCAAACCCTCCTGAAATGTCATTTGTTTAACACAGCAATCTGCAGTGGGAATGAAAGTAACAACATTATTTATTGCCTTGAGTCACAATCTGACCTTTCCTCCTTTCCACTGCCAATGCCAACACTGTGCTATTAGAACAAAATTTTAGCAAAGCTCTCATCTTGATTACAAACATCAGTTTAGTTTTCATTCATAAATCTAGAGATCAGGCTTCTGTCAACATCATCTGTTTTCTAGCAATGGTATTAAAAAGGAAATTGGCATCTGTGCACAATTTCAGTCTTCTCTTAGACCGAAATTTCCAAGTGTCTTTAGTTTGCTGCCCTTTGTTCTCCTCCTGGATGTGTTCTAGCACTGGAGCCAGCACTCTGGCTACTAATGAATGTTGCTTGGCAGCTGCTAGACTCAGATGCCAAGCTATGGAACACTTCTCCCAACCCCACACCACCCTCTCCAGCAGTGGCATCTATATATATGGGTTGGCTTCTTAGGCCTTTTGGCTGGCCTCCGCTAGTGCTTTTGTAGCAACTGTGAAACTCCTTAGAAATCTGATACAGCATTTCCTTGTGACTGATAAGTTATAGTACTTGTCTCAGTGCAGTTTTATTGTGACTCAATATTGACGATAAACATTTTGCTTCCTTCTTATATTTTTGCAAATGAAGTCCTATGTAAATAACGTAAGTGTCTGTCTCATGTCATTTCTTTTATGGAAGAATATTAGTTATACTTAGAACTGTTGATATCTTGGAACCTCTGCTTCTCCATACATTTTGCCATTTCATATTTTTAAGTTTTTCTCTTTTTGGTGAGTGTCATATTAAAAAAGTAATTGGATAAGTAAGAACATGTAAAATGTTCTTATAGTTTCAGAAAAATAGCTTACTGTTTAACTACTGATAGATATTTGATTCATGACTTTGGGTCATATCTTACCATCAGTTTTTAGCAGAACTCCCTTTGAAATCAATAGGGAGTTCTGCTTAAACAGAATTTTTATTTTTTAAACAAAGCCCGATTGTTTGGAGTGCAGATACCATTTGTCTAAGAAAAGGAAGAATTTAGAAGAATATTCCTGTCAAATATAAGCTGTTGGTATTGGAAGGATTGTGCTAGCACAGTATTGTGTATGGAAGGGCAAGTCTAGACGACAAAATTAAGTCAACCTAAGCTACGTTGACATACAGCAACCACAGTAATTAAATCTTCACCAGGAGCGCTTGCACCAGTTTAACTGTCAGTGTGAGGCATTGTGGGATGGCTTCTGAAAGGCAGCAACAGTTGATGTAAGCACTTCAGTGTCTACACTGACACTGCGTCGACCTAACTACATTGACCTAAGCGCTATGCCTCTCTCAGAGGTGGAGTTAAGTCAGTGTACTGGGCAAATTACATTGGTGGGAGCTGCGTTTTAGCGTTGATGCTACAGAGTTAGGTCAGTGTAAGCTGCCTTATATTGACCCAACTGTAGTGTAGATCGGCCCTAAGAGAGCAGGAGAGTGGGGGTTAGGGAAAGAACAAGCATCTCTAAATACTAACTAGCAGTTCTGTGACAGGGAACTCTTATTCATATTATGTAGAGGTGTCCAGGGGGAATTAAGCAAACAGGAAAATATTTTTCTTAAATTTGTAATCAGTTATATCACTTACCTATGCTTGACCAAACTGCATTATTAAAACTTCCTATAAATGCAAGTAACTTTTTTTTCTGTTGGTTTCAATAATAAGTAATATGGGGACTCCAAAACTTGAATGTATTCATGCTTTACAACTTGGTTGTCCCTTCTATTTTTAAAAGAACTTTCTCTTAAATTAATTTTGCTACAATTTTAACTCTCACCCATGCATTACAGGCAACTGATAAACAGATTTACTGGCAAACCATGGCTTGATACTGTAGAATTTGTTTTATGGTAGCATTGTATTGCTCCAATTCTCTTCTGGGCCATGAAGCATTTTTTCAATAAATACA
This sequence comes from Terrapene triunguis, assembly GCF_002925995.2. Taxonomy (NCBI): domain Eukaryota; kingdom Metazoa; phylum Chordata; order Testudines; family Emydidae; genus Terrapene; species Terrapene triunguis. The sequence continues at coordinate 74,854,188 of NW_020664409.1, forward strand.
AACTGATAGGGTGAATGCCCTCCCCTCCCCCCTCCCCCAAAACTGGACCAGCCATGGCTCCAATAGAGACGCATTGCCCAGAGCTGGAAAAGGCCCCATATGGATTGAGGGACGGAGAAGTGAAATGATTCAGCAGCTGGTTTGGAAGCGTACAGATGAAAAGATTTATGGAAACATAGGCATCTAACTCTCCTCTGTATTTGGTACGATAGAGTTTAGCTTTTGGATGTGGTGTGGGAATGACCCCAAAAACAGAATTTTGGGCAAGTAGGAGGAAAGAGACAAAGGGAGAAGAAGTCCTGACAGCATATGTTCTTCACTGGAAGTTACAAAGCATTCAACATTTTGAGTTACTGTCAAACTGCAGTGACTTTCCTTCCCTGGTACTTAATGAAGACAATATTTATGCAGGACAGTGGGCTGATGTTAGTGCCACGTAGCTGAGAGGATCATGAAGCCAGGGAGTTGCTGTGCAGAAGGCAGAGTTGTTGTCTGCTGCAGATCCCAACCTTAACTTCTTTAAGCTACTCCCTCTCCCAGATTTGCACAGAAACAGGCCCAGCCTCTGAGAGCAAACATGCTGTGGACTTGCATCTCCTGTACCTTTTATCATTCCCATGGGAGGGATTATGGGGGCATTAGGTATGGTTATGAGGTATCCCATATCTTGTTATTCTCTTACTTCTAGAGTTTGCATTAGATTGGGCATGTTTGGCTTAAATTAACCCTTTTGAAATCATACTTGTTTACGGAGTAGCCTATGGAGTTTGGAGATTTTTGAATTAAAGTGACAGCATGTTGTGGTTGAAAACTGTTGTAAGTAGGCCAGGGTTGAAGTCCACAAGCTCTCTTGACCACAGGTCAAGCTGAATTAATTGACGTGGTCCCTAGTTCTGACAACTCACTTCCAACACTAAATGAAAGGAAGTAGGAATGTGTATTTAAAAAAAAAATATCCAGGAAAAATATTACAATACATCTAATTGTTTGTTTTAAATAAATAGACCTTAAATTCACTGTAGGGTGTCATTTTAATGCTCTAAAATTTCTAATGTGGTTGTTCTGTGACTTTTTTCTCATAGAACTTCTGTTACTTTGCTGTGTGCCAAGGACATTTTTGGATTTAAAAAATAAAATAAAATGAATCTAACATGGAAGTATATAGAACAATAATTTCTACCAGACAACAATTGTAATCCAAGAGCAGCTTGGGGCTTCTCTTGTTGTGGGAAACTGAGCTTGCTGTTAGGGAAAAATTCTGTTTCCTAGTTATCCTCCCACTCGATGAGTCCCCTTGCAGTCTGAGGGTATAAACAAACCTTGGTGCATTCTTTTTAGTATTCCTTGGTGGAATGGAAGTGTCTCTCTAAACACAGCAGCTTTTAAGAGCTCTGGGAGGATATTTAGGAGAAATGGGAACAGATTCTTTTTCTGTTTTGACTGTTGTGTCACAAGAGTGGTATTAAAACTTGTCTATCTCTAAATACAACAGTGAACATAGTTGATTTAGCAACTTATACACTAAATGATATCTTTTCCATGAATGTAGTATTCCCATGGGAAGATATGATGGCACTTTTTAATGTTTGAAGCACAGGAAGTGCAGAAATAGTCTTTGGTTCAAAGTTCCTGTGGAAAACTTTTTGACACACACTTGTTTCTACTCTCAGCCCTCCCACGAAGAAAAATTTAAAGTTTGTTTTTTGTCTTTCATCCTTACGATTTCTATTACTGCACCATTAAAGAACGCAAGTTCATTCTAGAAAGAAAGAAAAAAGTGCACAAAATGAGCATGCTTCCTTCTGAAACTAACAGATCAGCCCTAAAGACAGGCAGCTTAATGTTTTGTTGGTTTTTTTTTTTAAATCCAACTGGGAAGGAATTGCTTCTGTGACTCAGTCTCCCTTTGCTAGTAATATTTTTCTTTTCTTGGGCAAAGAAAACGAAACTCCAGCAGAGCAGTCTTTTATCTAGTTCTCCACTCTCAAGTCTGCAACCCTTTCTTGGATATATGTGAACCACCTTCCCATCTGTCAGGGTTCTCCCCTCCTGGTGCAGGGGCTCAAAATTAGCTCTTCTACCAGATCCTCATTCTCTGAGCTGCACCCCTGCCCCCATCCCAGATAAGTGCAAACCTTCTCCACTTCTATGAGGGTTCACCACCCATGGTCTATAAACATCACCACCTAGCTGGTGCCTGAGTTCCACATAGTGGACCCTGTGCCCTCGCTCTACTACATGCTCCAACCCTGAAACTCTAAACAACTTTAGAAGTCTATTTCATCCACACATGTTCACTTCATACTTCCCTGAGGCTACTTCCTGTGTTTGCTCTTAGGCATCTGAATTCTAAAGGCATCTTTGCTCCAGCCTACACCATCCTGGGTTCCTTCTCCAGCTCCCTCTCAAACCAGCTTCTTTCCCAGCACATATGCTTCCAGCCTACAGTTCCCATCCTCTGTCCAGCAACTATAGCCTGCAGAATGCATGTCCTTAAAGGGCTGAGACACAGTAAGAAGTGGTGGGCCTGCCATTTAAAGGGCCAGTATGTCCTGTTACACCAACCCTCTACAACCCATTTCATGTGTTTGCATGTATATAGCATCTTTAGTCAAAACTCACCCAAAAATACTTTACAAACATTGACTAATTCTACAGACTGCGTCACACCATGTGCCTGTATGATGTGGAGGCAATGGAAGGGGTGAAAAACCTTTTCCACTGTCTCCAAAGTTGTTGGAAACAAGACAATCCAAAGCCCCAACATCTTTTAAATCTCATCCTGAAGGTGCCTTTAATAGGAATAATGATGATGATAAATGCTACATAGATATTTTCTACGTCTTCACCGAGCAATCTGAAGGAATGCCTAACATAGTGAATGCTAATGAGAAGGGGGTAGGTTTGGAAGATAAAATAAAAAAAGAACAAGTTAAAAATCACTTAGAAAAGTTAGATGCCTGCAGTCACCAGAGCCTGATGAAATGCATCTTAGAATACTCAAGGAGCTAATAGAGGCGGTATCTGAGCCTCTAGCTATTATCTTTGGAAAATCGTGGGAGACAGGAGAGATTCCAGAAGACTGGAAAAGGGCAAATATAGTGCCCATCTATAAAAAGGGAAATAAAAACAACCCAGGAAACTACAGACCAGTTAGTTTAACTTCTGTTCCAGGGAAGATAATGGAGCAAGTAATTAAGGAAATCATCTGCAAACACTTGGAAGGTGGTAAAGTGATAGGGAATAGCTAGCATGGATTTGTAAAGAACAAATCATGTCAAACCAATCTGATAGCTTTCTTTGATAGGATAACGAGTCTTGTGGATAAGGGAGAAACGGTGGATGTGGTATACCTAGACTTTAGTAAGGCATTTGATATGGTCTCGCATGATATTCTTATCAATAAACTAGGCAAATACAACTTAGATGGGGCTACTATTAGGTGGGTGCATAACTGGCTGGATAACCGTACTCAGTAGTTATTAATGGTTCCCAATCCTGCTGGAAAGGTATAACAAGTGGGGTTCCACAGGGCTCTGTTCAATATCTTCATAAACTTTGCATAGAAAGTACGCTTATTAAGTTTGCAGATTATACCAAACTGGGAGGGATTGCAACTACTTTGGAGGATAGGGTCATAATTCAAAATGGTCTGGACAAATTGGAGAAATGGTCTGAGGTAAACAGGATGAAGTTTAATAAAGACAAATGCAAAGTGCTCCACTTAGGAAGGAAAAATCAGTTTCACACATACAGAATGGGAAGAGACCGTCTAGGAAGGAATACGGCAGAAGGGGATCTAGGGGTTATAGTGGACCACAAGCTAAATATGAGTCAACAGTGTGATGCTGTTGCAAAAAAAGCAAACATGATTCTGGGATGCATTAACAGGTGTGTTGTGAGCAAGACACGAGAAGTCATTCTTCCGCTCTACTCTGCTCTGGTTAGGCCTCCGCTGGAGTATTGTGTCCAGTTCTGGGCACCGCATTTCAAAAAAGATGTGGAGAAATTGGAAAGGGTCCAGAGAAGAGCAACAAGAATGATTAAAGGTCTTGACAACATGACCTATGAAGGAAGGCTGAAAGAATTGGGTTTGTTTAGTTTGGAAAAGAGAAGACTGAGAGGGGACATGATAGCAGTTTTCAGGTATCTAAAAGGGTGTCATAAGGAGGAGGGAGAAAACTTGTTTATCTTAGCCTCTAAGGATAGAACAAGAAGCAATGGCCTTAAACTGCAGCAAGGGAGGTTTAGGTTGGACATTAGGAAAAAATTCCTAACTGTTAGAGTGGTTAAACACTGGAATAAACTGCCTAGGGAGGTTGTGGAATCTCCATCTCTGGAGATATTTAAGAGTAGGTTAGATAAATGTCTACCAGGGATGGTCTAGACAGTATTTGGTCCTGCCACGAGGGCAGGGGACTAGACTCGATGACCTCTTGAGGTCCCTTCTAGCCCTAGAATCTATGAATCTATATGATATAAATGGAATGACTAAATATGTTCCAGGTCCTAGACAATGGCATTGCGTAAGTGTGACTTAGGGCAGCATCTGGACTGAAATCTTTGTTATAGCTGATGATTTCCTATGAAAAGAGGAATACTTCTGGGGGCACCGTGAAGAGAATTTCATCTAATGCCTATCCATGCTCCAGGAAGTTGAAGTAGTGCTTTTTTTGTATATTATCATCTATCTGGAGTTTTAAATTTGGGGGCAGCAGGTGTTGGGTGGGGAGGGGAAAATAACTTGAACCGTGCCTCTCTATATAAAATAAGCACAAACACTGGGATTGATAAAAGTGCCTACATTCTACGGAGATGATGCATTACAGATGCTTAAACACAGAAAATGCATTTGTAACTTTCTTCAGTATAGTGAAAGATTATTCTCAGTTGTCATTCAATACATAATCTGTGCTAAAAGGGGCACATGCAGAACATGTGGAACGAGCATGTACTCCCTTGGGGGTCTGGTTGGACTAGCAACTCTTTGGAGCAGGAAGAAGAGCCTGACGAAGATTTTCTAGTAGCCTGGAGATCTGCAGAAATATAGAGGGAAGACTCCATGGATCTCGTGTTATTCATGAGGTCCCTGTGCTGTTTTTGGGCCCCACAAATTACAGCACAACTCATACCGTGTGTGGGATACCAGTGCATGTTCCTTCCCCTGTACATGCCCAAACCCTTTCTGTGGTATGTGAAAGTAATGGACAAGAAGTTACTGACACTCTGAGCTACAGTAATTTACAAGGGAAATCACACTGTCAGTGACTTGTGACTCCCAGGCAAACACCCCATACTGAGCAGCTGTTTCCACAACTCGTACCCCCTCCCAAACCTCCCTTAGATGTGTAAAATGAACTCCTGTGCATAGCTGTGGAGGGGCTGGAGGTGGTTATGTGATAGGGTAAATTTTACCATATATCTGCTGCTTTCTTTCATAGTCCCCTTCTGCCCCCCTTTGCATCAATCTTGTGCACTATTAGGACGTGTTCTCCATGGTGTTGCATGAAGGGAAGGAAGCACAAGGCCTTAAGCAAGCAAGGGCAGAGCTCCAGTGCTTTCTTTAAATTCCAGTAGTAGCTGAATGCCAGCATTTGTTGGTAACTTTAGAACATTTCTCTCTTCCGACTGAATTGAAACTGCAAAGACTGACGGAAGGAAATAAAATCTGAAAGCTCAGTTACGTATTGGTCTGTCTATATATATACACAAGTATCTGCGAACCATAGGAAATGTTACATAGAGACCTTTGAAGAGGAAAACAGGGAAACTTCTTTTAATGCCATTGAAATACATTGAACACAGGGGAACTTTTGGAGAGACAGTGGAACAAATAGTAAATAATTTATTAAAAAATAGGGATTATCTTTCTCAGCAGGGATAGCTGGCACATGGGAAATCTGTCCAAGCCTATCCTGCTTACTCTTACTTTAAACATGCCCCACCCCTACATCTTCAGACCTCTCCTGGCAGAGTCTAGGGAATCTTCACATGTTTTTTTTCCATTCATACTTTGAGCACTACAAAAAATACTGTATAGGGAATGCCAGTGCTTTATTCTTAATTATTTGTATTCCAGTAGCACCTTGGAAGCTCCAACCAGAACCAGAGCCCCACTGTAGTAGGCAACACAAAATATACATAGTAAGAGACAGTCCCTACCTCAGTGAGCTTACAATTTAAATAGATGGGGCAGACAAAGGGTAGAAAAAAGGAAGGATCATCGGCTGCATTTTAGACATGGAGATCTGTGGCACTGAGAGATTAAGGAACATAGGAATTGCCAGCCTGAATCAGAGGTAAGGTTCATCTAGTCCAATACTCTGTCTCTGATTGTGTCCAGCACCAAATGCTTCTTCAAAGGAAGGCGTAAGAACCCTTCAGTAGGTGGATGTGGAATCTTTCCCCATATTACTCTCATCCTGTTCTCCAATAATTAGAGATCACCATTTCACCTTAAATGGTCCTTTGAAATATGTGACAGGTTTCAGAGTAGTAGCCGTGTTAGTCTGTAGCAGCAAAAACAACGAGGTGTCCTTGTGGCACTTTAGAGACTAACAAATTTATTTGGGCATAAGCTTTCATGGGCTAAAACCCACTTCATCAGATACATGGAGTGGAACATATAGTAGGGAGGTATAAATACACAAAAGAATAAATGGACACAAATCTGACATCAGGAATTATAACTTTCAAAAACCAGTAGAACACTTCAATCTCCCTGGTCACTCACTAACAGACTTAAAAGTGGCAATTCTTCCACACACAAAAACTTGAAAAACATACTCCAAAGAGAAACTGCAGAACTGGAATTAATTTGGAAACTGGACACCATCAAATTAGGCCTGAATAAAGACTAGGAGTGGATGGGTCACTACAAAAACTAAATCAATTTGTTAGTCTCTCAGGTTCCACAAGTACTCCTTGTTGTTTTTACAAAAACTAATTTCCCCTTGCTAAATACTCACACCTTCTTGTCAACTGTTTGAAATGGGCCAACTTGTTTACATTGGCCTCATTAACACTACAAAAGTGATTTTCCACTCCCAGTCAACTGTTGAGAATAGCCTACTTCCAACTTAATTGAATTGGCTTGTTAGCACTGATCCCCCCCTCCCAACTTGGTAAGGCAATTCCCATCTTTTCAAATGCTGTGTATTTATACCTTCCTACTGTATGTTCCATTCCATGCATCTGATGAAGTGGGTTTTAGCCAGGAAAGCTTATACCCAAATAAATTTGTTAGTCTCTAAAGTGCCACAAGGACTCCTCATTGTTTTTGAAATATGTGTTAACTACTTATGCTAAACAATCTGTTCTACTTTGTATTTAGCTGTGAGACTCTGAGTACATTTCCCAGACCTGAAGAAGAGCTCTGTGTAGCTCAAAAGATTGTCTCTCTCACCAAAAGAACTTGGTCCAATAAAAGATATTACCTCACCCACCGTGTCTCTCTAATATCCTGGGACCGACAGGCCTACAACAACACTGCATACATAAAATCCCTCAGGCAGACCTGCCCCATATCTCATCTTTAATTGGAAGGAAAGAAGGGAATCATTCACTGGCAGTTAATTTTAAAGTGCTGTGTGTGCCACAGTCACTCTCAGAGATAATATTTTGTTGTTTGAGTTGCAATAAGACATTTATGATCTCATTAATCACTATCTATACTCACCACTAAGAGACACCAAACCAGCAACAATGTGTGACACACAACTTCTTGGGGAAGGATATGCAATGAATACTCAGAAACCACAGGAAACAAACAAGACAGACAGTCACGACAACAGGTTAGTTTTGTAACATTTTTATTAAAACAGTTACTTCCTCTGTCTAAACAGAGGTTTCAAAAACTGACAATTTAAATGTGGGAGATGTATTAATGTATGCTGTTTATGTGCAATTTTCCGTATATTGAGGAAGACGCAACTTAACATATTGAAAGAGACAAACAAAATAAGCAGGTGGAGGGGCCAGTCTGGCAGAGATGGAGTGACTTTTTATAGTACTACCTTCTCCTCTTTCAAATCTCTCCTTAAAACACACTTCAGTGAGGCTCATCAGCATTATTTCCATTCCAACTAGATGATACAATTTATGGGAATCAGAGCACAGTATTGGATGGTAGAGGGTAGTTCTTCACTGTTATGTATTGGACTGTAACAAAATTGCTTACTAAGGCTCTGGTCCTACAAACACTTGGGCATGTGTTCACATCCGAAGAAGTGAGGTTTTTACCCACGAAAGCTTATGCCCAAATAAATCTGTTAGTCTTTAAGGTGCCACCAGACTCCTTGTTGTTTTTGTAGATACAGACTAACACGGCTACCCCCTGATACTTGGGCATGTGCTTATCGTTAAGCATGTGGGTAGTCCCAATGATTACACTGGGCCTACTCATGCTTAAACACATGCCTAAGTATTTGCAGGATCAAGGCCTATGTTTGTCTTCTAAGACCTTGTCTACACCAGTGGCTCTCAGACTACTGTCTCCCTTTCAGTAGTCTGATTTGTCTTGAATACCCCCAAGTTACAAAAATTACTTGTTTACAAAATCAGACAAATTCAAAATGTCACAGCACACTATTACTGAAAAATTGCTTACTTTCTCATTTTTACCATATAATTATAAGATAAATCAATTGGTATATAAACATTCTACTTACATTTCGGTGTATAGTATATAGAGCAGTACAAACAAGTCATTGTCTGTATGAAATTTTAGTTTGTACTGACTTCACTAGTGCTTTTTATGTAGCCTGTTGTAAAACTAGGCAAATATCTAGATGAGTTGATGTATCGCTAGGAAGACCTCTGTAAACCCCCAAAGGTGCCCGAACCCCTGGTTAAGATCCACTGGTCTAAACACATAAATTGCATCAGTTTAAGCAAATCTGTTCAAAAACACACACATTTAGTTAAACCAATGCAACTTTGTGTACACTAGGCCATAGCATAATGAACTGTGGCTATACATCATAGTTGTCAGAGAGAACTAATGCAAAGACGGTTCAGAGAACCTTGCAACAATCAACCACTTATATTCTAATATTATTACTGAAATATTTTGCAAGAAGGATATGAATGAAGAGGAGCTTATTATATAGGGAATTCTGATGTAACTTCTTCTGACATACCTGCTCATTCCATTAAAAGGAGCATCTCTCCATTGATGGAGGTGTTCACTGACATTTCAAAACTACAATTATTGAAATAGGCCATTTCAGCAACTCCCTTCATCCAATAATAAATAAGATAGACATTTTTAACAGTAAGGGTAATTAACCATTGGAACAAATCACCAAGGGTTGTGGTGCACTCTCCATCAGTGGCCAGTTTACAATCAAGGAAGTGCTGTGGCCTTGTGTGATGCAGGAGGTCAGACTAGCTGATCACAATGGTCTGGCCTTAGAATCTGTAACAACCCAGGAAATAAAATCGTATTTCAAAGGCTAAACTACCTCCTGGCATGGGCAGTGGGTGAACTCCCACTTTGGGGAGGTCCTGCCCACCAGAGCCCCGAGTGCCAGGCTGGCCCTAGCACCAGGCCAAGCCGCTGGCCCCCCGAACATCAGGCTAGCCCCAGCGCCGGGCCACCCAGGGCCGGTGCAAGGAAGTTTCGCGCCCTAGGCGAAACTTCCACCTTGCACTCCCCCCTCCAGGCCTGCGGCAGCTCCCCTTCCCCCCCTCTGCCCTAAGCGCCCCCCCCCGCAGCAGCTCCCCCCTGCCCTGAGGCGCCCCCCCCGCGGCAGCTCCCCACCCCAGCACACCTCTGCTCCGCCTCCTCCCGAGCATGCCGCCCTGCTCTAATTCTCCTCCCCTACCATGCTTGCGGCGCCGAACAGCTGATTGGCACCGCAAGCCTGGGAGGCGGGAGAAGTGGAGCAGCGACCGCGCGCTCAGGAAGGGGGCGTAGGAATGCTGTAAAAAAAAATTGGGGTCACTGCTTTTTGGCACCCCCAAATCTTGGCACCCTAGGCAACCTCCTAGTTTGCCTTAATGGTAGCACCGGCCCTGGGGCCACCCCTCGAGCATTGGGCCGAGCTGCTGCCCCCCCAAGTGCTGGCCTCAGCCACCAGCTCAACCCCCTATCACCACTGACCCCAGCACCGGTGGCCTGAGCTCATGGCTGCCAGCTGGAGCTGAGCCCCCACCGGCTTCCGGTAGAGGGGCAGGGAGGGCACGGCCTCAGGGCGCAACATGGGCGGTGCCACGGCATGGGGGAGGGGAAGCTTAGCTGCCCTGGCCTGTGATACCCGTTGCCCATGCTCCTGGTGATCTCCTCAGGAGTCAGTGGCAGGGCACCAGCAGAGAATGTGACTGATGACCAGTGCTTAATTTGTAATGAAAGAGGTGCCAGGGCTCAAGCAATTTTCTACATTCATAACTAATGCAGCAAGCCCAGGGATGCGGGGGCTACAAACTGCCAAAGCTGGCGGTGCCGGGGCTCAGCCCTGGCACAAATTAAGCACTCGGGAAGAGCTTCCTGCTCCCCCAGCGAGCCCCTCACAGCTAGTGGAAGGGCAGCAGCCTGCGGCAAGAAGCCGGGGTGGTGGCAGCAAGCAGTGGGGCTCGTGAGGAGCCTGCTCCCCGGGCCCGACCGTGTGGGTCAGGCCCCGAAGGAGAGGCGGCCGAGCTGGAGCTAGCTGCGGGTCCCCCACAGGGGGGAGAAGGCGACTTCGCTCTTCACCCTCCGTTAGCGCCGGTTCTAGCGGCCGGCCAAGGTCTGCCGGACTCCCCCGGCGGGACTCGCAGCGGCTGAGCCTGGCGCTCCGGGCGGGCCCGGCTCTGAGCTCGGCCGGATGAGGCAGCGCAGCGCGGGAAGCTCTAGTAGCGCCGAGTGGCTCAGTCCCGCCGCCCTTTGATCTGCCGCGTAGGTGATGCCGCCTGCAGCTGCGGACTCCTGTCCGAGCCAGGGCGTCAGGGTGAGCCGCTGTGGGGCTCTGGGACCGGCGGGTCTGCACGGGGAAGGTGCGTGAGCCGCTTCTCTCTCCGGCTGCTGCTGCGGGAGGCCGGGCTGCTGCTGCAGAGGCCAGCGCGGGGCCCGGCCGGCCTGCACGACTTCTGGGGCCTCTGGGTCGTCGCTGGCCTGTGCCACTGCCGGGGCTGTGTGCCAGGGCCCCAGTGCTGTGCCGGGAGCACTGGGCCCCCAGCCTTCCCGTGACGTAGAGTCACCAGGGGTGCCTGCATTGGCGCTAGGGGACCCCCCCCCTTCCCAGGGCTGCGTGGGCGCACAGCTGCCGCCCCGCTCCTTGTTTGTTTTTTCGGGGGGGGGGGGGGGGGGGGGCCGCGGGGCGCCGGGGGGGGGGGGGGGGGGGGCATTAGTGCTGCAGAGGGTCCTTTGCACCCCATCCTTCCTGTGGCTCCTCCACGGGTCTCTGTGCAGCTGGGCCAGGCTGCACTTAGGGCTCTGCTCAGCCCCCCCCCCCTCCCCGGCACCCGTTAAAATTACTCCTTTTCAAGCGAGTTCAATGGGAATTGAACATTGCAGCAGTACAAATGTTCAAATTAACATCAAGTTGATTGCGCCCCGGTTAAAAAGACAGCGAGAGAGGGGGTACATAAAGGGTTGATGGGTGGGCAGCAGAGGTGACACGTAACTGACCGGCGCCTAGCGCCTGCCTGCACTCACCAGCCCCCACAGTTCACAGCGTGCAGCCAATGGCAGCTGGAAATGGGACAGGGGGTGGGGCCCTGCTGGCCGACAGCCCTTAGGCAGGGGGGGCTGCACTCACGGACCAGCAGGGGGAGTGACTGGCCCCGCACACTGCATCTTTGCCGCGCCACCAGCCTTGCACACGCACTCCCATTGTCGGCCACAGAACCCCTCCACTCACCGCAGGTGGCTGGCGAGCAGGGATCCGGCCAGTACTGATAGGAGTGGAGGGGAGACAGAAAATAGTGGAAAGTTTTCCCGTTTATAAGAAAAAGTTGGGACAGCTGCAGGACAGTGCTGGGTTTACAATGGCGCCATGGAGCCAGGCCCATGCCCAGAAAGGGCCCCTGCCTGCTCTGCTTGCACTGCACTCGAGACCCCGCTGGCTCACCCCCCGCCCCTGCCCACCACTTGCTCCTCTCGGCCTGCCCACCAGCCAGCCGATGGCTCCTCTCCACCCCCCTGGTTTAACCTGCTGGCTTCTCTCTGCCTCCTGGCCAGACCCCAATGCACCTCTGGCTCCAGGCAGTCTCTGCTTCCCACCGCCAGTGGGGCCCCACCTGTCTCCCTGGAGCTGAGCCGCCTGGGACTGATGCAGAAGCCTGGCCAGTCTCAGCCAGTTGGGGTGGGGGGAACAGCGTGGGTGGCTTGGCTGGGCCCTTCCAGGCAAGTGGGTCCTGAGGGAGCCCGGGTGGGGCAGGCCCTGGCCTGGCTGATCGCACCACTCCCAAGGGGCCGGACTGATTCCCCGCCCCAGGACGGAGGTGGCTTAGCCTGGCAGACACAGTCGCCTCCCAGCAGGGCCAGTGATTGAGGCCAGGAGGCAGGGTGTGGGGGAGTGGGTCTCTGGAGGGCCTAGGGGGGGGGAAGGTCTCTGTGTGTTGGGGCACTAGGGAATGGGGGTTCTGTGTGGGGTGCTGGGCAGTTATGGTGTTATGCAGGGCACTGTGCATTTGTGGCGGGGTTGGGGGGGGGCTGGGCACAGTGGGTCCGGGGGGGCTCTGGCCGCAGGGAATCGGGGTGTGTGTGTTCTGGTGTTGGGCAGGAGGGCTGTGTGGCACCACACGGGCCCACCCCTGAGGGGAAGGGACATGCTGACAGCACAGAGCCAGGCGGGCCATTGTGCGTCTGGCAACTGCCGGTTTGTAAATAGTGCCCTCGCACTGGGCTGGGCGAAGCGGGTCCGCCCCTGCCATGTCATGCCCCATTGCCCCTGGCTGGCCCCTCGTTCCGGGGACTGAACCCCCTGCGCCATGCTCCATTGCTGCCATGGGGGCACACAGATATGTTTGGCACTGGGCCCACAAAAGGTTAATCCGGCCCTGCTGCAGGAGGGCTTAAATATGGGATTGTCCTTTAAAAACTGGACATCTGGTCACCCTATTCATGGGACACTGTGTGGTTATTTGACTCAATGGGTGCAGTGGTTGCTCTTACCAACCTGCAGCTGAAATGGTTCTACCAACGAGTCTTCTGTTCACACATGGCTCTATATGGTTCACATGGTAAAAATGGTACCAGTCACCCAGTGCCTGCTATCAGTTTGTGCCACTCTGTTGCCTCTTTCACCTGTTCGGTTGTGTTGGTGGTTTGGTGCAGATATCCCTAGTACAGTCCCAGCAGTACATTCAATTTTTCAAGTCCCAACATGCCCAATATAGCTTCAGCATTGCTCCCTACAGCTCCAGCGTCTCTCACTGTGCTTCACCCTGGCCACTGTAGTTGGGGTGCTTCTCCACCTTGTTTTCTTTCCAGGCCTGGCTATAGCTCTCCCATGGTTCACCCCTTTATCATTCCCCAGACCGTAGCCTTCTCTGGCCCTCCAGCTTCAGCTCTCTAACTCAGAGAGCCAACAGACATCTCCTGCTGCTGCTCTCAGCCTTCAGCTTTCTTTGGCCTGGGGAAGTTTGTAGGAGACCCATCCTGACTGTTCTCCTGTCTTCTGCTTGAAGTGGCCTGATCTGGCTCCACTGCTCACTCGGGAGTTCTTACTGCTCCCTCCTTCAAGGAAGCCTTCAATTCTGTTCTGCTTTTCTTAGTGAGCTTGTGCTCAAGCTCCTTCTGTGGGTTCTGAACTCCTCCTTATCTTTGGGCTGTCTCTCATTTCTAACTCCCATGGCAGCCACACCCTCCTCAGACTGGAATAGGAGTATTGGATCCCATTTCACTTAAGGGCCTGCTACCATGCTCAAAGATTTCCTTTTTGAGAACTATGCAAAAGAGAGGCAAGTATAGAATAGAGAAGAAGAGAGAAGTGTACATCAGGATAGTGGAAAGCTAAGGTGCAGCTCTTGCATATAAATGTACAACACAGAATGATTTAAAACCTGTGAGTGATACAGAGTTACCCACATTGTTCTAAGAAGGCATTATACAGTTTGGATACTTTTTGTACTTCAAGGAGAATAATTAGAAAACCAATGGTTGTGTCTTTTGAGAAGCAAAAAATAAGCTAGTCTCAAAGGAGAGCACGTTCATACACTTTTGAGAAAGATTAAGGACAAAACTTTGAAATGCAACCACTCTGGCTTTTTTTATTCTTTTTTATTTATTATTTAATTCAATGGGCCCCAAAGGAGTTCCAGATTTTTGGAAGTGCGGCGGTACCATCCATAATGCCAATTGAAGTTAATAGGAGTTGTGAATAACACTTCTGAAAATCAGGCCCAAGGTATCTTCAGTTGGTCATCCTCAGCTGAGGCACTCAAAATCAGTAGCACTTTTGGAAAATGAAAAGTAACATTCCCAATGTCTGGTTACTATGGGCCTGATTTTTCAAAGGTACTGAACATGTGCAGTTTCATGTTGATTTCACCAGGAGTTGTGAATGTCTAATACAGTGGTTCTCAAAGTTTTGTACTGGTGACCCCTTTCACATAGCAAGCCTCTGAGTGCGACCCCCCCTTATAAATTAAAAACACTTTTTTATATATTTAACACCATTATAAATGCTGGAGGCAAAGCAGGGTTTGGGGTGGAGACTGATAACTTGTGACCCCCCCGTTTGAGAAACCCTGGTCTAATACCTCTGAAAGTCAGGCCTGATGTGCCTGCCTGTTATAATAAAACACAGATCCTCAGCTAAAGGGAAAGTGTGTGTGTTATGCTCTCCCACCCCTCTTTAATTTCCTTCTTTTTAACACACTGAGATTTGTGTCTCCACAAATGTACTTTCAGGAACACACCATATGGGATAGCACCTGTGTAATGTGCAATTCTCGGTATGACTATGAGCAAGACTGATTCCATGTGTTGGGATGGAGGACTTACTAATACTCTTATCCAGCATGTAGTCCTCTCTGCTTCAACCACAAAAGATTTATAAGGTTTAAAGCTAGGATGAAAAAGGCCGGTCAGATTTTGCTTGAGTGGTGTTCTGTTAGGATAAAGGCTCTTATTGGAATTCATTCCTAGGGTGGTCTATTGTCTCATGTTCTTCAGAAATACTTCATAATCTGAATAAAAAGCATCCACTTCATAAAATGTAAGTTATGTATTGTTGGTCTCTTGAAAACTTAAACTAATTTTTTCCAGTGTTGCATCTGCTGTGGCTTAGATGACATTGTGGAAGCAGGGAAAGAACTGACAGGAAGGGGATGCAATGCATGACAGTTCGTTAGCAAGAGTTAGGCTAACTGTCTTACACAACATCCATGAGTAATGCCCACGATACAGTTTTTTTAAGCTGGCTGGACACTGTTTTATAGATGAGGTTTGTGTCAAGTATAGACAGACCTAGGACTTGGCCAGCAGAAGTTTGCAAATTCACGCTAAATCTTTGGATTGCCTTGGCTAGTTCCTTGGTATCAGGGCCGGCTCTGGCTTTTGGGCCGCCCCAAGCAAAAAATAGAACAAAAAAACGGGGCAGACAGAATGGCAAAGCAAAAAAACAAACAAAAAAAAAACCGGGGGGGGGGCCAGAGCGGGGGGGGGGGGGGACCGGCGGGGGGGGGGGGGGAGAGGGAGCGGGCGGGAGAGAGAGAGAAGGGGGCGGCCAGGGTACAGCAGGGGCGCTGCCACGCGGCCCCTCCCGCTGTGCCGCCTCCTGCCGCAAGGGCTCCGCTCCAGTCGGCGGGGAGGGAAGGAAGAGGACCGCCCTGCAGGGCGCTCTGGTTCTCCGCGCCGCCGCCCCCTACAGGGCGGCCGGAGCGGAACAAAAAAAAAAAGCGGCCGTGCCGCCCTAGGATTGGGCAAAATGCCTCCTCGAATAATCTGCCGCCCCAAGCACCTGCTTGCTCAGCTGGTGCCTGGAGCCGGCCCTGCTTGGTATTCAAACTATTGTTAACAGCATAAAAATAAAGTACCAAGACAGACAAGAACAGATTTCAAATGTGGGCTGGGAAAGAACCACCTAACATTGACCATAGTTGGGAGACATCTGCCACTAGGGCACTTGTGAATTCCTCTTATTTGGTTTATATAGTATGGTTTTGCACATGTTGCATTCTTTAATGCCAAATAGTAAAGAAAGTGGTTTATAAGGCCAAGTTTATTATTGATATAATTGCCCAATTATAGATGCACTGGGGATTCATTTATTCATTTCTGCTCCAGGGACTAGAACATTTTTTACTTTCTTTGTTTGAAGGTTGAAAGTTTGGTCTGATCATTTATGTCTTCCCTTCCAATTGTGAGAGGTTGAAGGAGGAGGATGGCTGCACACTAAAGAAGTGGCAGCTGCAGGGGAAAAATATCTCACTTATAAAAGTGATTAGAATCTTCAGATGTAATGAATAACAGAAGGTGCTGTGTGGCCTATGCATGAAATCTTGTCTGTCACACACTGTGTTTCAACAATTTTAGATACTTGTTTCTATGCACATGGAAGAGTCTCAAAATCTGAAATTAAATAGAAATCTTTTTTAAGCTGACCTGAAGTCGGTTATGTTCCTCTCTAACGGATGTGATGAAGTCTTAACTAACACATCTGTAATGTTCTAAACCCTAATTTTCTGATGAAGGAAAACTTCCTAAAGTTGAAATTTATGACAGAATCTGTGGAAAAAATACTGGTCTTTGCTTTTGGTGTTAAAAGGGGAAAAATGTTGTGTCATTTAAAAAAATGTATGCCTACATTTTGAAAGGTGACTAGCGATTTTTGGGTGCCCAAGCTTAAAAGGGCCTTTTTTTTCTCTTTAAATTTCTCTCCCCCTCAAAGGTCCAGTGCTCAGTATTTTCTGGAAATTAAGCCCCCATTAAAGTGTCTCAGCTTGAACACCCAAAAATTGGGGCACAGAAGCATTAGTTGGTTTTGAAAAATTAGGCTATATTTTTTTAATGGGTGGGTTTCAAAACTTAATTTTGAATTACTGTCCCAGCATATACAGTGGTCTCCATTACAATGCCAGCATTTAAAATCAGGTATCAGACATCGCAGAGTTTCCTCCTATATTTAGAATAGAAAGCTTATGTGGTAACTGTTTGGTAACAATTGGCAAATAGTGATTCTGATATTTTCTACTGTACTGTCATAGATGGAGTGTAAAGAGAGAGAGACAACATAGGCGAGGTAATATCTTTTATCGGACCCACTTCTGTGGTGAAAGGGACAGGCTTTTGAGCATTACAGAGCTTTTCCTCAGGTCTGGAGAAGGTAACCAGAGTGTCTAAGCTAAATTCATGATGGGACATATTAAGCATGAGGGTTTCACAGATGCCACTTAAAAGGAAGTGGACAATTAAGGGTTAGGAAGCAGCAGGGTATGTTACAAGTTGTTGCAATGAGCCACAATGTCTCTGTTAAGTGCATTGTTTTAAGTGTCCAGCAGAATTTAAGTTCCCAGGCTTATCTTTTGCAGGTTTCCTTTAAGGGCGAGATCTGAGAGATTTTCTTAAAGCTTTACTAAATTTATTTTATCCCTCAAAAGTTCCAAAATATATATGTAAGAGTTTAACTTGTCTATACTTTAAACTGTCTAAAGAATCTTCTGTGTGTACTAGTATTATGATTTTTTTAAATTGTGCAATTCTTTCACTAAATTGCCTTTACTAAAGGGTCAGGAATTGCAACCCTGTATCTTGTAAAGGAAACAATATTAAAAACCTGCCTCAAATTTATTTGTAAATAAATGGCTTAAATTTTGTAGAGGCTAAAACATAGCTTGAGGCAGGGGAGAATGTCCTGGTAAATACAAATAAGAAAGTAATTAAGAATACATAACAGGATATTTATTTAAAACATAATTGGTGGCTGCCCTGATTTCAAAAGAGCTATGTGACAATTTATGCTAGCTGAAGATCTGCTCCATAGGCTGGCCTTTGACCTGATGTGTTGATGTGAGCAGGAGATTTAATTTTCTCAGGGACTAAGAACCACTGCAACCCTGATGGCCTGCCTTCCTGATACTGATGTGAGCATACTCTTCTATTTTTTTAACTGTTTTACTTTGTTTATTTTCTGTCGCAGTTACTGGTTGTTATAGTGCCAGGTCTGTTCTCAAGTTTATTAATAGTGGAGAATTTCCTACTAGATCACTAGCAGGAAAAGGGGAAGAAGTTGCTTTTGTTCTTTTTTCACAATTCTACTCAATGTATATAGGTATCCCCACATTTTTAATATTTTGCATTTTGATAGTGTCTGAGCAGGCTGTTGACTATGCAAGAGAAATGGGTTTTAAGTAATTTCAGTGATTCAAGCACCCCTGGTAAGGCTCTTATGAAGTATTATTTATGTGACAATAGACTTCAGAGGAGGTGTCATGCTCCCATGAGATTTTGGCTCAGGCCATAAGTTCTCTCTTTTAAATCAATAAGAACTCTTATTTATTTCACTGGTTTGGCTCCTAAAGACCACAGTGCAGAGCAGGCCTCTGAAGTTGTTTTCCTTCTGTTTGACAATAGGATTTGGTGTACTCATTCCTGATATAAGTACTTCTCATGGTCCTGAATTGCAGGTCTTCCCTTCTGCCAGTCTTTCCTTATAATGTGTTTCTATCTCATATGGAACAAACACTTGATTCCATTTACACTGCACTAAGATGTCTTGTGGAGTTCAAGATGTGGAGAATTCTGAATTGGTTTGGAAAGAAAAAGAGCTGGAAGCTACTAATTTCTTTAAGATTAATCATATACTTTGGTGAAGTCTTATTATCATCCTTAGACATCTCTATAGAAAAAGTGTGTTCTTTATTGCAGCTAAAAGTGCTCAGTGCTGTACAGGACACAAAAGGAAAAGAATGTATGTCTCAAAGAGCTTACATACTAATAGAAAGAAATGGTGAAGATAAAATGCCCTAGAAAGCCTACAGGAAGGAATAAGAGATTTTGATTTTAATGATTTGTTTGGTTTGGTTCACTTCTTGTGGGCATTATGGAAGAAGCCTTAGGGGGGAAATAAAGCAGGAAGAAGGGTGGCTTAATGAACCAATTTGAGAAGCATTTCATGCATAGGGGTTGGTTTTGAACAAGGCATGCAGACAGAGCTATAAGACTTAGGTTTGTTAATTTTCTCTGTTTGCATCTGTCTGTAATAATCACACCACCTATTTAGATAAGTTAAAACACATTTAATGGAAGTCCTTGCCACTAACCGAAATATTTTTTCCTCTGAAGGGCAGAAATCTTATTTGATTTCTACCTGCAATCCTCCTCCTGTTGCTCCAGGCAGATCTGTTTTTGTCAGAGTGTTTCAGCACATGTAGTGGTATCGGATAAGGATTGGTACATAGATGTGATTGTTTAATTTTGTGCTCTCTAGTGAGCAAGCCTGGATACTTCCTCTCACCTGGCAACTCCCTGACATGTTTTGCAAATGCTGCGTTTTTTCCTGATATTATTCAGACTCTCTTATGATTTGTAGAAAATGCTTTATGCTTTCAGCCTCAATGCTTAAGCAACTTAATGTGAGATTTAAGCTTTTGTATTTGAGGAGTATTATATCACTTATGATGATAAATCCCATATATTCTTTCATCCAGATCATTTGGCAAATTTTATTTAAAGTAAAGCGGATTAAAAACAAACATACCAAGTGAATCCTCTTCTACTGACCCTGAGGTTAAATTAGTGGATGAATTCAAGAATTTGGAACTGTTTAGTCAATAATGGGAACTATGTCTTTGAAGCAGTTTGATACTTGTATTTTCCTGTTTTTAAAAATCAGTGGTTCTTTTTTCCTGTCTATGATCCTACAGTGTAGACTTGGCAGGCTGGTCAATTGACTGCTTATTATTTGACCCTGGTCAAATACGCCAGCAAGAATGCCCCAATGTAGGTGGTGGCCCACCTTTGTGACTGCATCACCGTGCGGTTCTTTCTTGGTTTCGTAACTTCATTTGATTTGTTTCACATTTTTCTGAGTTAACATAACTCAGTAAAGTAACTTGTTTTTTTGGCATAAGTATCTATCTAGGCTAAGCCTATTGGAGACCATAAAGTTTTACTTGTTATTGTTACTTCTATTATCATTCTAAAAAATTTGTGCTTTAAAATATTATTTGATCCTTTTTGACATTTGGAAATATTTGACTAATATTTTGACTGGTCAATTGACCAGTTATTTTAGATCTGGTCAAATGCCCAATCCTACTACAGTAACCTCTGGGTCAGTGTGTTATATGTCCCCCAGTCTGCGAATCTGTTCTCTTGCTTTTGGCTCTGGAGGTCCCTGTTTTAATCTCTGGTGCCAGCCAAGTTGGGGGCAATCACACGGGGGAGAGTGGGTGGGGGCGCAACTATGATTTGAATTGTTGTGGATCTCAGACACTTGGGATGAGCTTCCTGTGTCCAGAGAAAGTATGTAACCTATTGGTCAGTGTGTATTAACTGTCCACCTGTATGCCAGTCTGTAGAGAACGTGAGTCTGCTCTAGCTTCCAGCTAGAGAGCCTGGCTCTTTAGCTGAAACTATAGAGATTCATGCTTATATCTCCATAGGTCCATACATTCTGTACTCTGTGTCAGGCTGCCTGTGCAACCTTAATTTGCTCCCCTTGTTATTATGATAACATATGATGTATCATATAATTAAAGACTGTCTTTCCACAGGACTCCTTCCTCATTCAGTGCACAGATGGTGCTCTGGGGATGAATCAGGGTTGTGTAGTGAAGGAGACTATTGTCTGTAGGACCTCTGCCTCATTTGTTGCTCAAGTTAGAAGGTGTGTAGTGAATGAGGCAGGGAATTGCAAGAAGAGACAGGATAACTGGGATGGAAGTGGAGCTGTTCTGTAATAATTTTTGAATATAGTATATTGACCTGATTATTGGGATGTTTTTGTATGAATGTTGGTTTGGTTTAATAGGGTGTTGTGAGGAAAAACTAACAGGAAAGGAAGCAATGGCTTAAATTAAACCAGCCCATGGTAAATACTTAAGAGTTATTAAGAGATAATGACTTGTTAGCTTTGAAGATTCTACCTCTTGGCTCCAGCCGATTTGCAGAACTGATTGACCTGTGGGGCCAAGGTCTGGGAACCAGAAGTTTAAAAGGACTGGCAGTGTAAAAAAGTATCAGGAGGTAGCCGTGTTAGTCTGTATCCACAAAAACAACAAGGAGTCCGGTGGCATCGTAAAAACTAACAGATTTATTTGAGCGTAAGCTTTCGTGGGTAAAAAACCTCACTTCTTCAGATGCATGGAGTGAAAGTTACAGATGCAGGCTTTATATAATGACACATGAAGAGAGGGGAGTTACCTCACAAGTGGAGAACCAGTTTTGACAGGGCCAATTCAATCCGGGTGGATGTAGTCCACTCCCAATAATTGATGAGGAGGTGTCAGTTCCAGGAGAGGCAAAGCTGCTTCTGTAATGAGCTAGCCACTCTCAGTCCCTATTCAAGCCCAAATTAATGGTGTTAAATTTGCAAATGAATTTTAGTTCTGCTGTTTCTCTTTGAAGTCTGTTTCTGAAGTTTTTTTGTTCAAGAATAGTGACTTTTAAATCTGTTATAGAATGTCCAGGGAGATCGAAGTGTTCACCTACTGGCTTTTGTATGTTACCATTCCTGATGTCTGATTTGTGTCCATTTATTCTTTTACGTAGGGACTGTCCGGTTTGGTCAGTGTACATGGCAGAGGGGCATTGCTGGCACATGTTGGCATATAAAACATTAGTAGACGTGCAGGTGATTGAGCCCTTGATGGTGTGGCTGATGTGGTTGGGTCCTCTGACGGTGTCGCTAGAGTAGATATGGGTACAGAGTAGGCAACGAGGTTTGCTACAGGGATTGGTTCCCAGGTTGGTGTTTCTGTGGTGTGGTGTGTAGTTGCTGGTGAGTATTTGCTTCAGGTTGGGGAGTTGTCTGTAAGCGAGGACTGGCCTGCCTCCCAAGGTCTGTGAGAGTGAGGGGTCATTTTCCAGGATAGGTTGTAGATCATTGATAATGCACTGGAGAGGTTTTAGCTGGGGCCTGTACATGATGGCCAGTGGAGTTCTGTTATTTTCCTTGTTGGGCCTGGACACCAATATTCCACATGAGGATGGACTACAAGCTGTCAGGAACAGTATTCCTGATGAGGCCACAGCACACCTGGTGGCTGAGCTTTGTGACTTTGTCCTCTCCCACAACCATTTCAGATTTGGGGACAACTTATACCTTCAAGTCAGTGGCACTGCTATGGGTACGCGCATGGCCCCACAGTATGCCAACATTTTTATGGCTGACTTAGAACAATGCTTCCTCAGCTCTCGTCCCCTAGTGCCCCTCCTCTACTTGTGCTACATTGATGACATCATCATATGGACCCACGGAAAGGAGGCCCTTGAAGAATTCCACCTGGATTTCAACAATTTCCACCCCACCATCAACCTCAGCCTGGACCAGTCCACACAAGAGATCCACTTCCTGGACACTACAGTGCAAATAAGTGATGGTCACATAAATACCACCCTATACCGGAAACCTACTGACCGCTATACTTACCTACATGCCTCCAGCTTCCATCCAAGACACATCACACGATCCATTGTCTACAGCCAAGCCCTAAGATACAACCGAATTTGCTCCAATCCCTCAGACAGAGACAAACACCTACAAGATCTTTATCAAGCATTCTTAAAACTACAATACCCACCTGGGGAAGTGAGGAAACAGATTGACAGAGCGAGATGGGTACCCAGAAATCACCTACTACAAGACAGGCCCAACAAGGAAAATAACAGAACACCACTGGCCATCACGTAGAGCCCCCAGCTAAAACCTCTCCAGTGCATTATCAACGATCTACAACCTATCCTGGAAAATGACCCCTCACTCTCACAGACCTTGGGAGGCAGGCCAGTCCTCGCTTACAGACAACCCCCTAACCTGAAGCAAATACTCACCAGCAACTACACACCACACCACAGAAACACCAACCCAGGAACCAATCCCTGTAGCAAACCTCATTGCCTACTCTGTCCCCATATCTACTCTAGCGACACCATCAGAGGACCCAACCACATCAGCCACACCATCAAGGGCTCATTCACCTGCACGTCTACTAATGTTATATATGCCATTTCACACAGCCCCTAGATACCCCCTCTCTGTAGGGCCGGATTAACCTATTGTGGGCCTGGCACCAAACATATTTGTGGGCCCCTGTAATGGGGTTCACGCTGCGCCCTTGGGCATTCGGCCCCTGGGCCTCCCTCTTCAATGACTCAGGGACACTTCAGTCTGGTGCAACACCTGTGCTCTTTAGTCTCAAAAGGTTTCCCACCATCAGTTCCCAACTATATACAGGCGTCACAGCTACTTTGCCTACAACAGGCCTGGCCAGAAACAGACTAGGAGGCTCCCACCTCCTTCTGTGCCTGACCTTTCCCTTTCCCTCTTCTCTGGCTTCCCCCCAGCCTTTATAGCTCCGGGTTAATGAAGCTGGCAGGTGCGGCCAGTTACCAGGCAGGCACAGGGCTATTCACCCAGCCCCAGTCCATTCCCCTTGATTGGCGCTGGAGTGGCAGGAGCTGATTAAGGACTTCTCCACCAGCATCCTGCCACAGCCCCCATGGGGGCAATGGAGCATGGTGCGGGGGTGATGGTGTCGGTCTGTGGAGTGAGGGGCTGGCCAGGGGCATGGCAGGAGCAGCCCCGCTCCACCCAGAGTGAGGGCACTATTTACAAACCGGCAGTTGCCAGACGCATAATGGCCTGCCTTGCCCTGTGTTGCTAGCATGCCCCTTCCCCTTGGGGGCGGGCCCATGCCATGCCACACAGCCCTGCCTCCGCCCAACACTGGAACACCCCTGATTCTCTATGGCCAGAGCCCCCTTGGAACTGCTATCCTCAGTGCCCCCCCCCCGATCCTACCACAAATGCACAGCGCTCTGCACACCACCACCACCCCTGCCCAGCGCCCCCTGCTCACAGCCCCACCACAACTGCCCAGCACCCCACACAGAACCCCCACTCTCTAGTGCCCCAACACACAGGCCTGGTCTACACTTACCCCCCAATTCAAACTAAGGTACGCAACTTCAGCTACGTGAATAACGTAGCTGAAGTCGAAGTACCTTAGTTCGAACTTACCTCGGTCCACACGCGGCAGGCAGGCTCCCCCGTCGACGCCGCGGTACTCCTCTCGTATAGCTGGAGTACCGCAGTCGACGGCAATCACTTCCTGGTTCGACTTATCGCGTCCAGACAAGACGCGATAAGTCGAACCCAGAACTTCGATTCCCAGCCGCCGAACTAGCGGCTGGGTGTAGACATACCCACAGAGATCTTCCCTACCCTGTCACCGCCCAGCAACACCCCCCCAGGCCCTTCAGAGCCCCATTCCCCCACGCACTGCCTCCCGGCCGCACTCACAGACTCTCTGGGAGGTGACTGTGTCTGCCGGGCTGAGCTGGCAGTGCAGCTAGGGCTAGTCCCTCAGGACCCACTTGTCTGGAGGGGCCCAGTCAAGCCCTCCACACTGTTCCCACCCCCCAACTGACTGAGACTGGCCAGGCTTCTGCACCAGTCTCAGGTGGCTCACCTCCGGGGAGACAGGTGGGGCCCCACAGGTGGTGGGAAGCAGAGACTTCCTGGAGCCACACTGGGATCCAGCCAGGAGGCAGAGAGAAGCCGGCGGGTGGGGCCAAAGGATGGAGACCGAGAGGAGCAAGTGGTGGGTGGGGTGGGGTGGGGGGGAGCTAATGGGCTGGCAGGGTCTCACGGCACTGTGGAGGTGGCGCTGCCTCCCTGGACCCCACTGTGCAGAACTGGCTCAAGTCCTGCCAGCTCTTGCCCCCCCCCCCAAATAGAAGTAAAACTATGCCTATGCCCAAGGGTCCGGCCCCTGTCCCAGAGCCCTGAGTTCCCCCTCCATCCCCATTGGTCCCTGGCGTTTTTATAGCATGTTGAGGGGGACTCAGCAAGAAAAAGGTTGAGAACCCATGGTAGTGAGTTTCAGCTGGCCTGACAAGTTCACTCTGCCCTAATTTGTTAGTGTCATAAATCGTATCTGAGATGTGTCATGTAAGGTATCATTGGAAAACTAATAACACACTGAGCAGTAGTATTCTTGTGGGGGATATCTGTGGTAAACTCCCAAGGGACTATACAAATATGAAGGATATGTGAAACTTAAATTTATTTACCAGACAAGTCTGGGGACTGGGTAAACAGGTTTCTCCCAGACAAGGGATCGGCAGATGCCTCCAACCTGATGTCATCAGAGTTGATTAGCAATCACTGGGTCAAGTGGCCATTCATTTGCATTTTAGAAAATACCAGCAGGGGAAGAAGCCAGCATAGAATTCTGTTCACTAGCAGACTCCATGTGGTCTTCTCCACAGCTTGAATGAACTTTACTTTCGGGAGCGGGGGGGCGGTCTTCAGAAGATTCCATTTCAAAGCTTCACTGGACTATAAAAGGGAAGAGCAAAGAGCCCCAAGTTGTCTTTCACCTAAAAAGACAAAGGAACCGAACATTTTGGACTTTGTGGGAGATCGTGACTAGAAGGGTGGTTTGTCATCTTTCTGGAAGAGGTAGTGTGATAAAAATCGTACCTTGAACTAAGTCTGTAGTTTTGTTAAGTCTTACTCTTGAGAGCATTTTTCACTTTTATTTGCTTGTAACCATTTCTAACTCTCTCCTTTATACTTGAACTCACTTAAAATCCTATCTCCTTAAACTTGTTTTTACTTTTAATCTAAACCAACCCCATGCTGTTTGGATTGAAGTGATTGTTAGCACCAGTTAAAGTGATAAGCTGTGCATTTTGTCCCTGTAGAGGAGCAAATAAACCTTATTATTCCTCTGAATGGTCCAGGAAGGGGCTGGACACTGCAGAGCTCATGCTTTTGGGAAAAATTGGATCAGGGGTGTGTGTGTTGGGTTCATCTTGCCACGTGTAACCAAAAAGCGGTGGATAACAGAGTATGGTTGGTGGGTAACTGTGATGGCATGTCCACCCCATACAGGACTGGAAGGGGTTAAGGTGGCCAGGTAGACCTATTAACTCCATAGGCTGCACCTGGAGGAAGAGGCAGGGAGCAGGGAATTGATTGCAAACAGGTTCAGCTGTGCAGGAATAGGTGGGGCCTATAAAGCCAGGAACCTGGCAACAGACAGGCTGCTGCTGGGAAAGGGCAGTCACTCCCTGGGAAGAGGAGGGTTTGGAACTGGTCCACCCAGAGTAAGGAGGGGAACTGGGAGTGGTAGGAAGCAGTCCAGGGAAAGATCAGTCAGGGCTGGGAGAGTAGAGCTCAGAACTGCTGGGTTGAGAGTCCCTGGACTGGAACCTGGAGTAGAGGGCAGGCCCAGGTTCTCCTATCTGCCACTGGGGAAGTGGCACTGGCAGGGCAGTGAACTGGAAGACTGCCTGGGTCACTGTGGGAGTGACAGAGTACTGAAGGACTGTACCCCGGAAGTGGGGGGAACGCTGAGTGACCTGGCCAGAGGGCCGAGTCATGAAGAGGAGATTGTGGTGCTTGGAACAGAGAGCGCCTGCAGACCAGAGAGAGAGAGATGGAGTGACAGTGTGCGACTGCAGGAAGGGTGCATTGACCTCGAGAGCTAATCCCCAGAGTGACCAGGAGGAGGCGCCAGGCAAGCAGTGAGTGGAGCTCTCTGTGACAGTAACAAGCAGGTTGCTGGACCAGAGCTGCTTATCACATAGACACACAGTGCATGCTTGTATGCTGGCTGGGAGCATCCAGACAAGGGAGCTACAGCAGCAGAATATTTTAAGGCACCAAGGGTTACAAGGTTACAATGCATCTAGGGTTACTTAATCCTGCCATGAGTCCAGGGAACTGGACTAGATGATCTCTCGAGGTCCCTAACAGTCCTATGATTCTAAGGCAGCTGAGGACACAAGCCCCACTGGTCTGGATTGCACTCCAAAGTTTGACAGCTGTACTGACGCATCAAATGGGTCCACATAATCCACTCCACCTACATGTTTTTTATTCATGAAATTAACTCTGGCAGAAAGGAAGTATGACATTTGAGGTATCAAGGCAGCCTTTGAAGAGTGACATCACCTTCTGGAAGGAACCTGGTTCCCAGTTCAAGTCCTTACTGTCCACAAGAACTTGGAATATCTCTGCACAGCCTGAAACTTAAATCAGCATCAGATTGGTCACTATTTGTCCCCTGATTTGAGTTTGTCATGACTTATCACCCGAGTGTTAGAAATGGAAAGGTGGATCTAAGCCCGCAAAGATGAGTACACTGAATCCCACACAGACCCTCTTTTGACAGTCCTTCAACCATCCAGCTTTCCCAATAGAATGGTAGATGAGAGCCTAATGTCCATCATTCGGTCCCTGCTGCCTCATGACCCATTCGCTACCTGGATATGCCAGGCTATGGACAATACAGATACCTAGCTCAGTTCAGGTTTCCATTTACAGAATGGGATTCTCTACCATGGGTAAGGATACTATTTATTCACGGAGATCATGGATTCTGTGACTTTAATGGACCTCCGTGACTTCTTTGGCGTCAGCCCCTGCTGCAGCTGGCTGCGGGCAGGGTCGGGGCCGGAACTGTCACTCCAATCCCCAGCAGCCATGGCTGTTGCTTTCAAGGGCTGCAGCAGGAGCTGGAGCCAGAGTTATAGCTGCACGCTCCCCTGGCAGTGGCAGGGGGTATCAACCTGCCCCCCCCCAGGAGTGGGGCTCAAGCTGTCAGCCCCCCCCCCAGCAGTTAGCTTTTTCTCTCCAACAATTTTTAGTAAAAGTCATGGACAGTTCACAGGCTTCTGTAAATTTTTGTTTATTGCCCATGACTTTTACTAAAAAATTTTGGGATATGTAAGGGTTAAGTAGAGACCTAGGAAACCGCTGGTGAGCTGACAAAGTGCCATCCTTCTCCCTTCCCTTCTGCTGGTTAAGGATTGATAAGCGTTGCAGCTGCATAAGTAATGTGGGTGTGTAAAGAAGTGTTATCTACCCCTCCCTTCCTTTCCTGGCTACATAAATGAGCTCAGAGTCATGGCCCCTTCCTCCCTTCCCTGTGAACTCTGATCAAGGGAATTTGTGGCTGCAATTACTGCAAAGAAATGTATCTTCAAGGTAAAAATGTCTGTAGAATATGCTTAATACTGTAAACAGTAAACAGGGGCAGGGATAATTATATTTAGCATATAGCTATTAATATTCATTGTATGGGTGGTCATATTACTCAATAAGGGTTTTGGGGGTGTAGTAGTAAATGTAGGTATTTACATATTAACTTAGATAAACGAGTGTGATGTGATTAACTCAGTTCTTACTCAACAATTGGGTCGAGGGGAACAAGTACTGCAATAAAGAAGCCCGTCTACTCAATCCGCCTCTGGGTCAGCCTGTTCATTCTCTAACAAAAATAACCATGGAAAAATCTTAACCTTAACTATGAGGAATGCATTTATGTCCCCAATGATCTTCCTGAACTCGAAGTCCTGAAACTTTGTCACAATACACGGCTCAGAGTCACTTTGGTCAAACTAAAATGTGGAGGTTAGCTTCATGGAACTTCTAGCAGCTGGGTGTGCAGTCTTTCATCAAGAAATATGTTGGCTCTTGTGACCTTTGCTCCTGAATGAAGAACCCATGCATGACCTCATTTGGCCTCTTCCAGCTGCTGCCCACCCCATCCCAGCCCTGGTGGACTTTGTCCCTGGACTTCATTGTGGATCTGCCTCATTCCCATCATTGCATGGTGGTGCTATTTGCAGTCAATCTTATGATCAACATGGCAGATTGAGGGCTCTGCCCATCAGGGCCACCAGACTGTACATATCCTTATCGTGGGGGACGTGCTTTGATTGTCAACCAGAAACCTCCGGTCAATCCGATCATCAGCCAAGTTAGACCATCATTATATAGTTTCATTGAAGATCATGGAGCAAATCAACCTATTGACGTTCAAACTGCAGCTACTAGAGTCAAAGAAAACTCGTGGAATTCCACATTTCTCTCCAAAAACCTTATGTAAAAACCTATTCCCTGGTCTGCCCAACCCACCACCACCACCTGTAGTGGTCCAAGGACAAGAGGAATACCTAGTTTGGCAGATTGTGGGCTCCAGATGAATTGCAGGTTAGGTTTCATTACCTAATGGATTACGAAGGCTGTGGTCCTGATAACTGGTCATGGGAGCTGCGGGGAGTGTCCAGGCACTGGATCTACTGCAGGACTTCCACTGAGCTCATCCTGAAAAGCCTGAGCCGAGGGCCCCTAGAAGTGTCCGTGAAGGTTGAGCTCCTTCAGCTGAATCTGAGGACTAGCCTTCAGGCAGATTAATGAGCTCCACTGGGTTGCAGTAGGGCTGCCTGATTGGCTGAAGGGAGCCAGTGGGCCTGCTTTTAAGCTCAGCAGCAGCTGCAGCAGGTTGCTGGCTGCTAAACGCTTATGCCCACAACTGCTAGCATTCCTGTGCCTACCTTATTTCTAGTCTTGTTCTCAGCCTTGTTCCTGTTCTGCTCCAGTCCTGCTTGCTCCTGGCTCTGACCCTCTACTTGACTCCTTGATCCTGACTCCTGCTCCACCCACTAGGTTTGGCCACGCATGTCCTGGTCATGACACGTTGCCTCTTGAGCTAATGAAATAACTGATAGCACTAAGAAGTTGTCCTCTGTGTGGACAAACACTAGCGAGGGAGGGGACACTTTGCCACTGGGTTTGACAGGTATTTGCTGACAACAGAGGAATGGGGAGACTTGGGAGTCTTGGGTTCTGTGCTGACTCTGAAGGGGATCTGCTGCCTATTCTCCCTCAAGTGTGACACCTTCAGCCCTTCATCTCCTTCAATCTCTCCCTGGCCCAGTGCTCTCTCTTCCCAACTCCTGTCTTCTTGTCCCAGTCCCATTCTCTTCCCCTAGCTGGTCCCAGTCGTCACTCCTCAGGTTTCTCATCCCAGTCCCAGTCTCTTTGCCCAGCAAGTCCTAATATCACCATTCTGGACTCCCTGTCCCAGTCCCTGTCTTCGCACTCAGCCAGTCCCAGTTCTCCCCTCTTCCCTCTAACCCCTGCCTCCATTGGTTCCTAGTCCCACCCCCTCTTTCCCTCCCTGGTTCCCAATCCCAGTCTCTGCTACACCATCTCCCAGTCCCAGTTTCTGTCTCCTTCACTCCTGCTAGCCTCCAATCCCAGACTCCCTTCCCAGTATCTCCAGGCTGCTTACCCCAATCTGTTTCTCTCTTCAGCTCCCCTCCAAGTCTGCCTCTTGTTTCCTCTGCAGTCAAATCAGGGAGCTTCTTCCTCCCTGCTACCTGGGCCCAGAGTAGGGAGGAGAGGCATTGAGGGCACAGAAGAGACAGTCTCCCTGCTCTCAGTTCTGGTGCCCAGCCCAAGCATAGCCCACAGTAGCCAAGAGTTGCAATGTAGGAAAAGTTCAGGGGAATGAAGCTGCAAAGCTTCAGCAAGTCTCTCCTAAATATGTTCAAGCTATGATTTTTCAAAGGCTTATAGCTTGGCTAAATGTGGGTGGATTTTAATGGGGAAAACAAAAGGCACATCCCTGACACAAGGGCCACCTCCTGCCAAATTTCAAGTCCTTTTCTCTAAAATTACATGCATGCTACAGTTTTTCAAAGGAAGTCAACAGAAATTTTTAACATTGGAAAAATGTTGTTTTTGTTCTCAAGAACAGCCGAACTGCTTTCACTAAACTTTTCCCAAAGAACTGTGTCTGAAGCAGATCCCCAGCAAGGGAAATTTGAGCCCAAATGGTAAATGTTTGGCAAAGTTATAATACTGAAAGTAAGGTCTGTAGTGGACATGCCAGACAACTTAATAATAAGTCATGCTACTAACCCAGCCTATAATTAATGCCAAACAGAAGACTACATTTCATTTTTAATTTTTGTTTTATACCTCATTTTGTGTTCCTTGAAATAAATGTTCTCCTCCTTTTTTTTGTGCAAAGCTGGGGAAACTGGGACTTCGCTTATGCTCGTTCTCTGTGTGTTGGTGCTAAAATTGAATTGACTAGAATTTTGGTTTCTGAAGTTCCAGAACTCACGCTGCAATTGATAATTGTTGAATGGGAGTTTTGTAAAAGTGTGTTGGAAGACAGCTATTTTTTAATCTATAAAATTATGTGTACATATACCATATTTTAAAAACCTGTACAAATAATATGAACTAGGATCGATGGTGTCTAATCCCCCCCCTCTGCCCCACCCCCAGCCTCAATTGTACCATAAAAGCAAAACTGCCCCTTATACTCTCCTATATCCTTTGACAAAAGCCTGAGAAGGTATGAAAATCAGCTCACTTTAGCCTTCTCTACAGTATGAAAAGTATTCATTGGTGACAATGGGCATCAGCAGTATGGGCAGCTAAAACAGTTGTCTGCAAGTGTCTCCACAAACAACCATGTTCAGCACCAGCTCAGCTGTACCCATTGGAAGCAAACAGTAACTGTCACGTAGACAAGGCTTTGAGCTCTGCACCAAATGGGGACAGTCAACTTCAGAGATGAGAGCACCCTAGTGAGGCTGCCTAACCTCCAGAAGTTCACATGTAGGGATTTTGAGCTCCACTTGCAGTGGTAAACATTCAGTGAAGTAGTCTCAGGTAGTCAGGACCTGCTCTGTATAGGCCTTTATAGATCAATGTTGCCACCTGGAATTGCACTGTTTGGCAAACAGGAAGTCAGAGACAGAGAGGCCGAAATACAGTTAACTTGACCAAACTGCATTCGTGTTCTGCATTGGCTTCTCAAAGGATTGCTCCATGTAGAGTTAATCTAATTTAGATGTCTCAAAAGCATGGATAAATGTGGTGAGGTCCACAGCCTGAGATAAATGTTCCCCATAATGTTCTGCATTACCAGAAAAAGAAAAGGGGCTTTTGTCCACCTGTGAATCTAGGAGCAATCGAAAGTGGGTAAGGCTCTCATGTAACTATCAGCGGTCCCATGCTGTAAACCTCTCAAATGAAGGATCCCTCACGTACCCTTCTGATGTTTCCCCCAACCTTCCTGCATCACCTCCCCTTTTTTGGATTGAGTTTTAGTCAGCTTTTGGTCGTCCAAACCCTTATCTCAGCAAGAGACTGAAAAAGCATGGAAGCTGCATTATCTGGGTTTGATGATGGCCTTTGGCAAGGTAGAGGTTGCATTTTGCCTGCATGTTGATAGCCAAAAAGTCTCACTATTCCTCTGCAGTAGAGGTCTTGTACCCACTGACTTACTGTGGGGGTGGGGAGTTCACACGGTTCCAGTTTCCTATGGGCAGATGAGCAATTTCCCAAAATCACCAATAGTGTGTAACTAAATCAAAGAGAAGTGTCCAGAGGGAATTGAGTCTAAAACCATTATTCCCTTAATACTCATGGGCCAAAAGGCCTGGGAACTCTGATTAACGTAAACTCTAGTAACTGGAAATACCTAAGAGGGTATGTTAAAGTCAGCTGAAGCTCTGGAGCAGCACTTAGGCACCGAGGAAGAACATTTTTTCCCCCTTGCTGTTTTCCTTCCTGTTGTACTTGGTTTAACTTAGTTTATCTTGAGGAGTATTACTGATCATGTTTAATGGTAGAACATATCTGTTACTGAAGAGATGGAGGGAAAGGGCTAGCATATATTTGGGGAGGGAGAGAGGGCTTTCTATATACACTTTCACAATCCTTAGTGCTGTCACCAGTGTTGTAAGATATATAGCTCAAGATGGCATATGTAATCCTATAGTCAGCTTTTACTTGCCAAGAGCTGTATCCTCCCTTAACATTTATGACCTGAGTACAGTACCAGCCTTTGTATTGTCAAATTCAAGAGTCCTGTTAAGACCATGAAACAAATGGCACAAATGGATAATTTGGCAGCTGGGACAAGGAAATTGTGAACATTTTTAAGGACTGATTTTGGTTATTTTTTTTTTTTTAAATACCATGAGGTTCAATCAATGAGTCTATCGAGAGACTTGTAAAAATGATAATTCAATTACTTCTCATGGCTGGTGCTATTGTGCACCAAGTAATAAATAAGGGCAATCCTCTATTAGATGTGTTGGAGCCTTAACTCTGTTTAAATCTACTCAGGATTATACTGTTATATCCGGGTTACACTAGATAATGGTCTGTCATTTATAACTCTGCTTTTTCAGTCTGATACCTGGGATTCATAGACATTTTATGTGTATTCTACTCTGCATAATGTGCATTCATTTGTCAATAATTCTTTGTGTTCCTCTGCTCACTTCTGGCCCCTAATATTTTAGTGGTTTCAAGCTGTGTAATTTGACATAGCACAAAGGCATCATGTTTGAAAACAAGCAATGCTTACATTTAATTTTAAACGTTACATTAGTTCATTTCTATGTGTGAGCAAATATTCCTTGAGAACAAAGATTTACAGATGTTTATTACTGGGATATATAATGAGTGGCTATAGTTTACATTTAAAAATAATTGCCTTGAAGATTTTTCTTACTAGAAAAATACAAGAGTTAGAGTTAAAGCTTGGAACAAAATAATTACATTTTACAACTCTACTTAGAATATGAAAGTCAATTTTTAAAAACGCTTTTCAGAAGAGGGATTGCACGACTTAGGAATTTAGGAACGGGGTCTAGAGCCTTGACCTGTAAATGGCTAGTCCGACTCTTGCCATAACAGTCACTAAAGTTGTTAATATCTGATTTGACATTTGGTAGTGTTACTTCATTTTCCAGTTGTAAGTGTCCATATTGTGACAAATATGGCAATTTCCTGCAATGTCTTTGAAATACCTTATTGTATTTAGTTTATGTATTACTATGGGCAGGGATTGTGTGTAACCTCTGTAGGGGGGAAATGCGACACTGCATGAGGTTACAATATCTGTGTTTGGGGTCCATTGATTTAAATGAATGGTTTGTGTTCTACAACTAACAACAGTGGGAGGTGATTAGGCAAATTCAGATTCTAACACCTTCAGAGAAGTACTGCCTGCCCTGTCACATGACTGGGACATGGGCAATCATGTCTAGTGGTTGGAGGAGTCCTACCTAATGGTCAGAGTGGGAGTCAGGCCTAGTGGTTACAACAGGAATCGGGGCCT
Organism: Terrapene triunguis; assembly: GCF_002925995.2. NCBI lineage: Eukaryota > Metazoa > Chordata > Testudines > Emydidae > Terrapene > Terrapene triunguis. The sequence goes on from NW_020664409.1 coordinate 74,888,232, forward strand.
AGGGTCAGAGCCTGAATCAGAGGCTGGGTGCCCAAGGCAAGGGTCACAGTGAGAGTTGGGAGACAGGAGTCAGAGCCTAGAGTCAGAACTGGAGTCCGAGGCCAGATGCCAGAGCTGAAGTCAGAGGTTAGGAATCAGAGCTGAGGGTCAGAACCGGATTACATGGAGCGAGGCAAGGCAAGAGCAGGGCTGTGTCCAAGACAGGAGCCGGGCTGCGGACGATAAGGCACAGGAACTGTCGCAGCCATAGGTGAGTGCTGTTGCTGCTGAACTGTTACTGGACGTAAGAGCTGGTGTGCTAATGAGGGCTATTCCAATCAATCAGGCAGCATAGCCACTCAGGCTACTTCAAGCCAGTTGTGCTTGTTAGGTTGGCCAGAGCTGGCTCTGCTGTAGGCCCTGGTTCCTGACACCATCCCCTGGAGAGGCTTACATATACTGGTTCAGACTGGATTCTCAGAGACCAATAGAAAAAGAAAGGGCTTTTGGATCAAGAACCTGAGTTTAACTGACTCAGGGCCTTCTTTCTGATCCAGGAAATGTACCTTCTGTCCAAGGAGGGGCCCTAATCCTTGTGGAAGGGTCGGAAAGACTTGACTTACTAGGGCCCCGTGAGATTGATGGGTGACCTCTGGCAAGCTTTTTAGCAAGCAAGTAGGTTTTTATATGCTTTTTCTGTAATGCTTTTACCTGAAGAATAAATGTGCTTGCTCAGAAAAGGCTGGATAGTAGCTTATAACTGTGGGCAACACACTGGTCATAGCCTTTGGAGTGTAAGCAGAGTGTAGATGCTGGTCTGTCGAGGAAGTGTGGCTTGCTGGAGATATTGCATTATAATCTAGGAAGCAGTGCAGCCTTAAAACCCCAGTCAGGAATGAATGAGACGTGGGTCTCTGTCCAAGAGAGGTGACAGTTAGGAGCTGGGAGCCTAAAGTGGGTGCCCTTGGTGGACCACGAAGGGAGAATAAAAGTGCAGTTACTCTGATACTTGGTGTTCTGACTCCAGTTTCCAGTCGTAAGTGGCCCTATCACAAAAAACCACCATCACAACAGGCACAAATTGGCACTACGCTAGCAATCTCAGTAGACAAGCCAAAGACTGAATGGACACGATGACTGAACTATTCTTCCACTGACCTGCTATGTGACCTTGGGCAAGTCACTTCTGTGCCTCTCTCTTCCCAACCTTTCTTTTGTCTAATTAGATTGTCAGCTCTTTGTGGCAAGGACTGTTTCTCCGTATGGATCTGTGCTGCAGTCGCAATTCAGTCATGGTAGCACAGGCTGTACAAGCCTACTTGGGACTTGGGTATGTATTCTAGCCTGTGCTGTTGCTCTGCTGCTGAGTCTTCACTGCTATTGTTATTCAGGCTAACTAGATCACAGCTAGCTTGTGTATGTCTACACATACTGCAGTCACACCTCTAATTGCAATGTAGACATAGCCTATACGTTTATGACGTGCCTAGCACAATGGGGCCCTGATCTCAGCTGGGACCTCTAGGTGCTAATAGAATACAAATAATAATTAATAATATTAGGTATCTTGAGTACTAACTGAACTCCTTTCTCCTACAAAAATGCAAATGATTCTGTCCGGTTAACTTTTGGTCTGTGCAGTAGTGAAGAAAATTAATTTAAAACTCTCTTCAGTGACTGCATACATAGACAATCTAAGAGCCCTCCACTTTAAAAAGCAAAAACAAAACAACCCTCTCTGTTCTTGGTAGACACTGATCAGAGTAGTGAAAGGTGCACTACATGGTGAAAACTTATCCCCTGGGAATACGGTTTGCTAACAAGTGCTGTTGGAGTTAAATTCAGCACCAAAAAGAAAGAGACCTTGTTTCAAAAGCTTGTTTCTTCAAATGGGCTGAAGAACTATCTTCAAGCTATTTATAAACATTTTAAATATATTTCTTTATTGTTGGTGATTATTGTCAATACAATATCTGCTCTCCAGTTCTTCCATCAAGCTTTTTAAAAACTTGCCTTTAATTTGGTATGTTTCAGTACAACACAAAGGGGAATATTGCCCCAACTAATATGATACACATAAGTTGATATTAGTGTTAGTAGTATTACTATATCAGAATATGTTGTTTACATAGCAGCATTCTGCCCTTGTCATAAACCTCATAACTGATAGCTCACACAATTGAAATAAATATCCTTTTTTATCCATAATGCTCATTAACAAGCTTGTATATAGTTGCTGGAGAGAAGATCTCTAACACAATAGGAAATAATTTAAATTATGTTCTTTTCGTACAGTTGGTGCTTGTCAATCCACCACTTGTTGTTGGAGGTGGAAAGAGAGGCCCTGAAGGCATATCTTATGACAAAGAAGCAAAAGACCAGATACCAATTTCCCCAATAGGTCCAGCAAGATTTTCAACCAGGAATCAGCAAACTTTTCAACTTTGCATAGTCAGTTGCATGTAAGCACCCTAGGAATGTGATTAACCTATTTTTTCTGAAGTTTCAACACCAAAAAGAACGTAGCAATCTTAGGGTATGTCTACACTACGAGAGTAGTTCGATTTTACTTAAATCGAATATGTGGAATCGATATTGCAAAGTCGAACGTGTGTGTCCACACTAAGGACAGTAATTCGACTTTGTGAGTCCACACTAACGGGGCAAGCGTCGACATTGGAAGCGGTGCACTGTGGGCAGCTATCCCACAGTTCCCGCAGTCCCCGCTGCCCATTGGAATTATGGGTCGAGCCGCCAATGCCTTCTGGGTAAAAAAATGTGTAGAGGGTGCTTTTGGGTAACTGTCGTCATCCGTCCGTCACTACCGACCTCCCTCCCTCCCTGAAAGCGCCGGCGGGAAATCAGTTCGCGCACTTTTCTGATCAGTGACAGCGCGGACGCCACATCACTGCGAGCATGGATCCCACTGCAACCATCGCTGCAGTTGTGGCCGTTCTCAACACCTCGCAGCTTATCATACACCTTTCCCTGAGGCAGATGCAGAGAAATCGGGCGAGGAGGCTACGGCACCGCCGTGAGAGCCTGAAGTCGGAGAGTAGCACAGAGCTGTCAGAAACCACGAGACCCAGCGCTCAGGACATCACGGTGGCAATGGGTCATGTGGATATCGTGGAATGGCGATTCTGGGCCCGGGAAACAAGCACGGACTGGTGGGACCTCATAGTGCTGCAGGTCTGGGACGAATCCCAGTGGCTGCGAAACTTTCGCATGCGAAAGGGGACTTTCCTCGAACTTTGTGAGTTGCTGTCCCCTGCCCTGAAGCGCAAGGACACCCGGATGCGAGCAGCCCTGACTGTCCAGAAGCGAGTGGCCATAGCCCTCTGGAAGCTTGCAACGCCGGACAGCTACCGGTCAGTCGCGAACCACTTTGGTGTAGGCAAATCTACCGTGGGGGTTGTTGTCATGCAAGTAGCCAACGCAATCGTTAAGGTACTGCTCTCAAAGGTAGTGACCCTGGGAAATGGCCAGGTCATCATAGATGGTTTCGCCGTGATGTGATTCCCAAAATGCGGTGGGGCTATAGATGGGACTCACATCCCTATCCTGGGACCGGACCACCAGGCCAGCCAGTACATTAACAGAAAGGGCTACTTTTCAATGGTGCTGCAAGCACTGGTGGACCATAGGGGACGTTTTACCAACATCAACGTCGGATGGCCGGGCAAGGTTCATGACGCTCGCGTGTTCAGGAACTCTGGTCTGTTTACACGGCTGCAGGAAGGTATTTACTTCCTGGACCCCAAAATAACTCTTGGAGATGTGCAGATGCCTACAGTGATCCTCGGGGACCCAGCCTACCCGCTAATGCCCTGGCTCATGAAGCCCTATACTGGCGCCCTGGACACAGAAAAAGAACTGTTCAACTACCGTCCGAGCAAGTGCAGAATGGTGGTGGAGTGCATCCGGGAGGCTTTGAAAGCAAGGTTCCAGACTGAGCAGGGTAACCAGTGACTGTTAAGTTTGTGGACACAGAAGCTGAACCTCCAGTTACATACCCCCTTCACCTCCTTCCCAAAAAATAAAATCAGTTCTATTTTGTCAATGAACACCGTTGTCTTTATTACTGTTTTCGCGGGAATGTTTTAAACCGGGGACGCAGACAGTGGCGGGGGGCGGGTTTAGTGTTCTGATGCAAATGATGCTTCTAAACTCCAGGAATGACAGGCTCCGCAGTGGTGCACTGGTTGTTTCAACGGAGCCTGCCATCACTCCTGGGCAGAACTGCGTGTATGTGTCAGCTATGTGAGTTTCTGCCTGGGGGAGGAGGGTTACAGATCCCCTGCTGCGTGGCTCTGTGATCCAGGATAAGGACTGCAGCATAAGATCTGTAACTGCCCTCCCCCGCCACAAAGTCACAGAGCAACCCCCCCCCCCCAGGAGATGAAAACCACCTCCCAGACTGACCAGGGTCACTAGTGACTGCACTGTGTATGTGTCCTGATGCTGGACCTGCCCCCGCCTCTGTACCCTGCTAAAGGTGACTGTCCTGTCCAATTACCAATCCCCTTCCCCCCCTCCAGACAGACTCTCCCTCAAAAGAACCTGACTGAAACAGTAATGAACAGAAACATATTTTTTATTAACAACCAGACAGGAAACTGGGGGGTGAAAGTCGGACGGGGGCTTGGGTGAGGCGGGCAGGAAAGGACTTTTCAAATTTTGGGGAATGACAGCCTTCTGGTGCTTGAGCAGTCTGCAGGGGTGGAGTGAGAGTTTTCACGGACTCTGCCACCCCTCCTTCTTTGGACTTTGGGAGAGGGGGGTATGGGACTTGGTGGCGGGGGACTGCGGTTCCTGATAGACTGCAGCGGGGCTCTGTCCTCCTGCCTCCGTTCCTGCAGAACATCAACAAGGCGCCGGAGCGTGTCCGTTTGCTCCCTCAGAAGTCCAAGCAGCGTTTGAGTCGCCTGCTGGTCTTCCTGCCCGCCACCTCTCCTCACGTTCCATGTGTGTCCGGTGCATTTGTGACAAATTCTCCCTCCACTAGTTCTGCTGTGCTGCCTGGGCTCAGGAGCAGCCCATTAGTTCTGAGAACATGTCCTCTCGCGTCTTCTTCTTTCTCCGCCTAATGTGCGCTAGCGTCTGGGAGTGTGATGCCAAGCTGGGTTAGGAGACAGTTGCAGATGTGGCTGTGGGAATGAGGAAAAGGCAGTGAATTCCTCCGAAAGATAAATGTGGTTGTGAATCAAGAACATAGTTTTTCTCTGTGAACAAGACCATGAACCACACCTATCACATGCGCACTCCGGACAAGGTCGAATTTTCGAACCTCGCCTTCAGTGCCTGGGCTTTTGCACTGCCGATCTGGGAAGCGGGGCAGGACACGGTACTCTCTGTAGCAGGCAAACATGGTAAGCCGTAGACTTGTGGCTGCTTAAAACTGTAGGAGTACCACTGGCCTCCTTTCACATTGAAAGCACTGCCAGTCTGTGCTGCCAGCAATCGGCCAAGCAGGAACTCTGGCCCTGTCCCACCCCCTCGCGGATGAGCCAGGGAAAGATCCCTGTATGCTGCCCCTCTCCCGCCCCCACCGCGTGGCTGTAAACCAGCGGTCACAGTTCTGTAAAGGAACTTGTTGCAAGCAGTCCCAATACTAACAGTCCCCTACCTAATTCAAAGCAGGTCATCATGAGCGACATAACTCTCATGAACATCCCGGACACCGAGATCCAACGGATGCTTCGAGAAAGCCTGCAGAGACCGGGGCCCTATGCCGCCATGCTATGCAAGGCAATGATACCGGAGTACCTGCTTGTCTCCTGGCGCGGGAACGTCTCCTACTTCGGAGGACCAAGTAAAGCCGCTCTCCCCAGGAACCTGATGAACAGGCTATCCCATTACCTGCAGCAGAGCTTTGTGGAGATGTCCGTGGAGGACTACTGCTCTATCCCCGGACATATAGACAGGATTCTAATATAGCTGCAGTAGCAGGCACTAAAGAGTGGAGCAGCTTGGGCAGCACAATCATGCAGAACCGGACACTATTTGATTTTTGTTTTTAAATAGTTGTTACTGATTACTTAAGCGCCCAGGGGGAAGAAATCATGATTCACAGATTGTTGTTAGTATTAATATTCAAGTTTTGTAAAAAATAAAGGTTAATATGTTTAAAGCACTTACCGCTTGATCCTTCGCCTGAATCTGTGTCCAGGTTACATGCTGGGGAGGGTTGGTAGGGGATCTCTGTAACGGTGATGAAGAGCTCCTGGCTGTCGGGGAAATCAGCTTGGTAAGCGCTGTCGACTGCCTCGTCCTCCTCATCTCCTTCCTCCTCTTCCCCGTCCGCTGAGGAACCGGCCGTGGACAATATCCCATCCTCAGAGTCCACGGTCAGTGGTGGGGTAGTGGTGGCGGCCGCAGCAAGGATGGAATGCAGTGCCTCGTAGAAACGGGATCTGTGGGGCTGGGATCCGGAGCGTCCGTTTGCCTCTTTGGTCTTCTGGTAGCCTTGTCTCAGCTCCTTGATTTTCACGCGGCACTGCGTTGCATCCCGGCTGTAGCCTCTCTCTGCCATGGCTTTGGAGATCTTCTCGTAGATCTTAGCATTCCTTCTTTTGGAGCGCAGCTCGGAAAGCACGGACTCATCGCCCCACACTGCGATGAGATCCAAGACTTCCCGATCAGTCCATGCTGGGGCCCTCTTTCTATTAGATTGCACGGCCATCTCTGCTGGAGAGCTCTGCATCGTTGCCACTGCTGCTGAGCTCCCCTCGATGTCCAAAGAGGAACTGAGATTCAAACTGCCCAGACAGGAAAATGAAAATGAATTCAAATTTTCCCGGGGGTGTGGCTGGTCAGAGCATCCGAGCTCGGACTGCTGTCCAGAGCGTCAACAGAGTGGTGCACTGTGGGATAGCTCCCAGAGCTATTAGCGTCGATTTCCATCCACACCTAGCCTAATTCGATATGGCCATGTCGAATTTAGCGCTACTCCTCTCGTTGGGGAGGATTACAGAAATCGATTTAAAGAGAGCTTTATGTCGAACTAAATGGCTTCCTGGTGTGGACGGGTGCAGGGTTAATTCGATATAACAGCGCTAAAGTCGACATAAAAGCCTAGTGTAGACCAGGCCTTAGTCGAATAATGAAAATGATCAGATAAGAAACTAATATTTTGATCTGTAAAGTTTGTTGTAGCATTGTGTTGAAATCTCTAATACTTTTCAGAGATGCTGAATAATCTGCAGCTCCCATTGACTTCATTTGGAACTGCGGACGCTCCACTAGTCTGAAAAGTCAGTCTCTCTGTATCTCAACTGAGGCAGTCAAAATCACCGGATGCTTTTGAAAATTTTAGTGTTAATCTTATGGGCCTGTTCTTTCAAAGCATTTACAAATAACTTAGTTCTTGTTCTATTGACTTCAATGACTTATACTCCTGTGAGCAAAATTAAGCAGCTGCTGAAATGCTTTGTAGTATTGTGGCCTTAGAAAGATGTAGTACATTTCAAAGGTACATTTTTTAATAACTGTGCAATATAAGAGTGCTTTATGACTATTAAGTCAAATTATCCACCCGTGTAATTTCATTGAAGTCAGTGAAGTTACACCAGGAAAGAACTTCATCCACTGAACAGTATGTATCAGCACTTTTTTTTTTTTTTTTTTTTTAAAGAAAGTAATTTAGGCCCTTTCCCTTTGCAGTACTTCACTTGTCCAGTTCTTATTTTTGGTGAAAAGCTTTAGTAGAAAATACTTACTCTTAGCACTGAAATATAACTATTGGCAAATTGCATTAAGGAGAGTCTTGGCATTTTCTGTCAAAAGTATGCAGCAATGTTGAGTGTACGTGTCTTCAGCAAAGCTGAACAGTCTCTCTGCTGGAATGCTCCTTGGAGGAGCTCCAAGAAATGTCTTTGTAACTGCTGCATGATTTGGCAAACTGATTGTATTCAGCTTCCATAATTCCACAGGGTTAGCAGACCAGCCTTTGCAGGGGTCTGACTGATAAAGTCACAGCCCCATATTGACTGCTGTTGAGGAAACTTGCTAAAATTCCAATAGAACTTTCACCCCCCAACCTCAGAGACTTGCATTATCCAGGTGAGATTTGTTGATCAGTTGCTCCATAGATAACGGTTCCTATTTTCAGCTTTATCTTGGCATGTAGGTTTCCCTTTATTCAGCTAGATTTGCTCTACTAGTCTTAGAGTGGAAACCTTGAAATCAAAACATTTGGCATCAGAGCTGCAGGAGTACATCTTAACTAGCAAATCCAGGATACAAGACATTTTGTTTGACCTTGTTTTGATGATGAAGCAATGTAGCTAGCTCAGAATTTGATTTCTTAGTATTGGTCCCTTTGCCTCTTAAGTGTAAATTCTCCTCGTCTTTGAGTCCCCAAAACTCCAGCCTTTAGCCTCTTCTTTTCTCTCACTTGATCACATCCTTTGCCACGGTCCAGATCATCCTGTCCTAAGCAGGGCCGGCTCTGGCTTTTTTGCCGCCCCAAGCAAAACAAAAAACCTGCGGGGCAGCCGGAGCGGCGAAGCAAAAAAAACCCAAAAACGTGCAGAGCCAGGGTGCAGGGGGACTCCCTGCGCTGCAGACGTGCCCTGGGCAGCGGAGTGCGTGCCCCGGCTAGCGGGGGGAAGGAGCGGGGGAGAGAGAGAGAGAAGGGGGGTGGCTAGGGCTTCCTTCAGCGGGGCGCTCGCCACGCGGCCCTGCCCGCTGCGCCGCCTGCTGGGAGGGCTCCGCACCGCTCCGGTCGGCGGGGAGGGAAGGACGTGGGCTGCCCTGCTGGGCTTGTTGCAGACCTGGCACCGGCTGGGGCAGACGGAGTGCGCAGCCTGCTCCCAGCAGGGCGCTCCCCTCCTCCGCGCCACCGCCCCCTACAGGGCGGCCGGAGTGGCAAAGCAAAAAAAAAAAAAAAGGATTGGAGGGAATGCTGCCCCTTAGAATCTGCCGCCCCAAGCACGAGCTTGCTCGGCTGGTGCCTGGAGTCGGCCCTGGTCCTAAGGTAAAAACCATGGGAGGGAGTTATGGGGGAGAAGGTATTTGTGAGGTATTCTTATTTGTTCAGTTGTAAAAGATGGCTTTTGTCTTCCTGTGGAAAAGACTGCAAAGTCTACCCACATATCTGGCCACCTCACACTCTTCCCATGTCCCTACCCACTGCCTCTGGTCCAGCAGCTTTGTGTTCCCAGTGCATTGTCTGCTGGTTTTGGGGTGGGCTCAGCTCTTTTGAATGTTTATTATTTTTTCCTGCTGCCAAAAGTTTCCTGAGAAACTGAAACAAGAGAAGGAAAATGATAATTCTTAACAGTTTATAGCTCAACCAAACCCAAACTGGGTGTCATGGAGAAATGAAAGGCATGCGTGTATTCCCAGGCCTGCTCTAATCAATAAAGGTACTAGAGATTCTCAGACAAAAAGCTGCAAGAATTTTTTATAATGGGAAGTGTTATATGCCCTAAATATAAGAGGTCACTCTCTGTCATCCCACCCTATAATATGCATGCATCCTTTTGTCTTTTCTCAAAAATCAGTTCCTTCAAATCCACAATGTAACTTTATTTCTGTTCTGTGACTTCCCTTAAGTTTGTAAATATTTTGCTAGTATAGAGATTTTGCCCAAAGCTGAATTCAGTATTTGAGGGGTGGCTGCGAACACACGAAAGAAAGAAAATGTTTCCTCCCTACTCTGTAATGTGATGTATTTGTGTATGTTGTCCAAAATGCCACGGATTTTACAGTTGCCTTTTCACACCACCAGCTTGTATCTACTATAAATCATATCCATTGTAACATTTACATCATTGTGCCTCTTTTAGGATTATTGCTTTACAAATATCTTCCTCCCATTGAATGTGTTTCACTCAGTTACTTCCTTATTTGAGATTCCCACTAGACTCACATCTTGGTTTTGTGCCTCTAATCCAAAAGGATGACATTTTTCCTTGGCAAGGATTTTTAATCTTGGATTACTTCACTGATAGTTATTTCTGCTATTTTCTCTCAGTTTTTGTTTGGTCTCAGCATTGCTCTATGATTAACTGTTGTCCACTTTCTCTAATTTTTGTTGTTGTTGTCTTGGCCTTCACTGTTTCCTGGACAAATTGCAGGCTGACCATTGCTGTCTGTTCTGTTGTGGAACTCTTCAGGTATTTCATTATGTGATTTTCCAGGCTTGTTGTCAATTGTTTTAGCAGCAGCTAATGAGTGAGATGACATCAAAGTATCATAATGAGAGACTGAGGCTTTCAGTTGAAAAGTTTTGCCTTTCCACTTCAGTATACATTATACAATGGTACTTTAAATATGGGTATAAAAAGGTTACATTCTTCAACTGGGTAGCAAGCAGCTGTACCTGTAACACCTCTGCTAGGTGGTCTCCAAACTCAGATCCCAAATCCTTTGTAAACACTTCATTTCTTACTATGTCTACAGTAGTCATTTTCATTGCCTACAAAGAATACTTAAAAAAACCAACAACCTACAGGCCAGATCCTGAGCTGTTGTAAATCAGCATGGTTCTGTTGAAGTCAATGGAGCTATGCTGGTATACACCAGCTCAAGAGCTGGCCCTATATCTGCTGTGTCAGGCTTCAAGGTCCACATATAGTAAGATTTCCATCTTGTATCCAGTTTCCTTCCCTTCCCAAGTTCTAGATGCAAAAAAGCTAATGAGAAGGACTCTACAGTGCAAGTCATAATTTTAAATTTGACTGGGTGGGTTCCCAGAGCCAAGAGCCTTAACTGATTATTATCTAGGATGATGTTTCATTCGCAAATCTTGGCAACACTGGAGAGCAATCCTGGAGAAATATCTGTTTTACTACTCACATTTCAGGTTTTTTTGCTGCTTTCTCTTTCCATGTGATGTTAGAACCTGGTGACTTTTTCAAAGGGAAATCTCCTTCTAATATTGCAAATCCACCTAACCTTCAAGCCATCTTACTCCACAGCTGTCACAACAAACTTTCTCTTAGGTGTCACTAAATGTATCAGACAGCTCTGTTCAGCATGCAAGTTCTTTCTCCTTAGCCTGGGGCTTTTTAGTGTAATCTGATGTTATCCTAACCACTGCATGTATTTCATGTATTCCTTGGAGGACAATCACACTGTACATAGTTGGGGAAACGATACTTCACAGATTTAGACCTTTAGCAATTAAGTGGTTATTATCCTAAACCTATTGTTTCCTTTCCGCATTTCCCATAACCATGATCCTTGTGAACTGTGTTCTTTCTGTCTGTATTTTTTTTTAACTGGGATTTTGGAAAACCTTGCCACAGTAGAATAGATGAGTTTCTCAGACACTTAGTCATTCAAGTTTCTCTCTGTTATGCACCGGGCTGTGGGTGGTCTTGCCTAATGGTCATAGCAGGAGGCTGGCCTCGTGGTTGGAGCAGAGGTGACCAGAGCCCAAATCAGGAGCTGAGTTACCATGCACAGGGGGTTAGCTGGAGCTGAGAGCCAGGAATCAGGATCAGAGGGTCAGAAACAGAGTATCAGCTGGAGCAGAGGTCTGGAGCGAGGGCCAAGAGCAAGAAGCAGGACCAGAGAGACAGCTGCAGACATGGAATGCTATTAAGCAGCCAGGGACACAGGGCTGCTGCAGAGTTTAAGAAGGTGCCTGCTGGAGTCTTCGGCCAATCAGGGGCCAGGTTAATTAGCTGAGGGCAATGAGCTGCATCTGGGTGACAGTACCCCACTCCTTACGGGGTGCCTTCCAGGAGCCCTTGGATCTGGACTGTCAGGATGGGCCTGGTGGAAAACCCATCGTAGGTCTGGGTAGGGTTGCCAACTTTCTACTCGCACAAAACCGAACACCCTGGCCCCGCCCCTGCCCCAGCCCTTCTCTGAGGCCCTGTTCACCCGCTCACTCCATCCCCCCTCCCTCTGTCGCTCACTCTCCTCACCCTCACTCACTTGCTCATTTTCACCGTGCTAGCTCAGGGGTTGGGGTGCAGAATGGGATGCAGGCTCTGGGGTGGGGCCAGAAATAAGGGGTTCAGGGTGTGGGAGGGGACTCGGTGCTGGGCAGGGGATTGGGTGCAGTGGGGGTGCGGGCTCTGGTGTGGGGCCGGGGATGAGGGATCTGGGTTCAGGAGAGGGCTTTGGGCTGGGGGTTCGGAGAGGGGGAAGGGGGTTCCAGGCTGGGGCAGGGGGTTGGGGCATGGGGGGGTGAGGGCTCCGGCTCGGGGTGCGGGCTCAGGGGTGGGGCTGGGGATGAGTGTTTTGGGTGCAGGAGGGTGCTCTGGGCTGGGATTGAGGAGTTTGGAGGGCAGGAGGAGGATCAGGGTTGAGGCAAGGGAGGGGGTCAGGGTTGCAGGCTCCGGATGGCACTTACCTCAAGCAGCTCCCGTAAGTAGTGGCATGTGCCCCCTCCGGCTTCTATGTGGAGGCATAGCCAGGCGGCTCTGTGTGCTGTCCCATCCGCAGGCGCTGCCCCTGCAGCTCCCATGGGGCACAGTTCCTGGCCAATGGGAGCTGTGGAGCCGGCACTTGGGGCTAAGGCAGGCTCCCTGCTTGCCGTGGCTCCCAGAAACAGCGGAATGTCCCCCCTCCGGCTCCTATGCCCCTATGCGTAGCCCCACTGCACGTGCCTTAGCCCCGCTGCGCTGCCAACTACACTTTTAAGGGCCCAGTCAGCAGTGCTGACTGGAGCCGCCAGGGTCCCTTTTCGACCGGGAGTTCCAGTCAAAAACCGAACACCTGGCAACCTTAGGTCTGGGGCATGAATGTTCTCCTCAAGTTCCCAAGATTGTTCATCTGGACTCTACCGTTCCCAGTCTGTCAGGTAGAATAGCTTGCCCTGCACCCATTGGAGTATAGAATCTGCCTGACTATATATTTTTCCTGGCCTGTACAGTTACCAGTGGGGGCAGCGGGTTGAAGCAGTCCAGAAATGGGTTTTCTGTGTGTGGTGTCAGGAGAGGGCCATGGAAGGTGGGGTGGATTTTCAGATTCTGGAAGCTATAACTTAAAGGTAGTGGGTTGATTTATTTAATGATTGGGAAGGGACCATTATACTAGTGATACAATTTTGCTGATGGGCGCTTGGATTTTAATTTTGGGTAGACACCCAGACCTTGTCCCCCACCACAAAGCCAGGTGTGTCCTGCAGTAGGTGTTTAACCCAACTGTATGCTGCAAGAGCTGGAGAGTCCACAGGGAAGTCTGGATAAAAGCGTAATTTGTAATTGGCAAAGAAATGGCTTTGCACTAGGGAACTTTTAATACACACCAGCAGGATCCACGGGGACAGTTGGTGCACAACATGCTGGTGCACACCATGCTGGTGCACACTAGAATTTACACCCCAACTGGTGCACATCAATGCACCATATGGACAAGCTCTCAGATTTCTATTTTTTTATATCGCCCTAGTTTCTAATCTTACCTTTGTTTTTCTGTAGTGAAGAGTCTGCAAGTTAGTTCTAACATCCTATTCAAACTCCCTGTTGAAAGTATGTACTTGCTGAACACTTGCTTTGCTTTTTCGTGTCTCATTTTGCAGCCTACATTCTAACAAAGTGCTGATTTTTGTTTTCACATGATTGATTAAATATGCTGAGTAATCATTAAGTCCTATTACTGTTAATCTCTCTGGTACAGTTGTTTTCGTTTGCTAAATCTGATTAATATCTGACTATTGGAATATGTAAGGATCAGCATGTTATTTTCCCAGCCGATTCATTGAAATGCTGAATTTCATTTTCCGTGGACTGAGACAACAGATGCTCTGTTCTTCTGCATAAGGAGCAGAGTGCTTGCTGTATTGTAGTATAACAGAGTATGATGTTACTTTGTCAAGTAGTGAGTGATTCCTACAATGTACTAACGACTGACCACATCCTGCTAGGCTGCTCCAGGAGAGCATTATAAGCCTCACTGCCATCCTTGCACCCTTGAACAAGTTTCAATCACAATTCTTACCCTCCTCCCAAAGGGAGGAAGCAGGGCCGTGAGCTAGACCTCTGCCACACATGGTGAGTGGAATTGCTGGGGCATATGATGGGGAGTATGCTGCATCTGCAAAAGCCTTTAGCCGCACATGTGCTCCCCTTGTGCATTGGGAAGCTCCAAGAGGAATTCTGGGACCTAGATACAATTCCGCATGGAGCTCCCCTTGGGGTGGGACCAGTACTCAGAGTGTGGGTGAGCCCTGTACAGTAACTCATCACTTAAAGTCATCCTGGTTAATGTAGTTTCGTTGTTATGTTGCTGATCAATTAGAGATTAATCGTTTAAAGTAGTACAATGCTCCCTTATAACGTCGTTTGGCAGCCGCCTGGTTTGTCCACTGCTTGCAGAAAGAGCAGCCCGTTGGAGCTAGCTGGTACGGGCTTGGCACCAGGGTGGACCGGCAGCCCCCCTGTCAGCTCTCCGCTCCCCTAAGTTCCCTGTGTGGCAGCCACCCAGCAGGCTATCAATTGCCGGGCAATTCAGCTGTCCCTCCCCCTACTGCCGTGTGCTGCTCCTGCCCTCTGCCTTGGAGCTGCTCCCAGGAGCCTCCTGCTTGCTGTGCAAGGGGTCGGGGGGAGGAGGGGGAAAGGGTGCTAATATCAGGGTGTCCCCCTCCCCCCTGCTCCTGCCCCCATCTCCACAGAGCAGGAGGACACACGACAGGGCTCAGGATGGGAGGGAGTTTGCTGGCAGCAGCTGCTGTCTCAACTTGCTGATCTACTTAAAAAGGCAATGTACTTAGAGTGCGGTCAGCATACTTAAAGGGGCAATGCGTCTCTCTCTCTCTCTCTCTCTCTCTCTCTCACATACCATGTGTGTCTCTGTCTCTCTTTGCCATGCTGTCTCCCGTCCCTCCATTCGTGCTGCCTTGTAGAGTGTGAGGCTACATTAACAACAATGTGTTAGCCCTTGAGAGCTCAGCCAAGTGCTAGTTCATCATTTAGCAGTAAGGCATTCCCTGGGAAATATCCCTCCCTCTTCCACCCTCTAACTTCACCACCTCAACCAGGGCTGGCTCCAGGCACCAGTTTAACAAGCAGGTGCTTGGGGCGGCCAAGGGAGAGGGGCGGCACCTGCGGCAATTCAGGGGCGGCAGGTCCCTCACTCCCTCTAGGAGCGAAGGACCTGCCGCTGAACTGCCGCCGCCGATCGCGGCTTTTTTTTTTTTTT
>NW_020664409.1:74903415-74906642 GCF_002925995.2 Terrapene triunguis
ACCTCAACCAAGCTTCACAATCATCATTGCTGTGTACAGTATTAAATTGTTTGTTTAAAACTTAAACACACACACACACACACACACACACACACACACACACACACACATACATACATACACATATATAGTCTTTTGTCTGGTGAAAAAAATTTCCCTGGAACCTAATCCCCCCCATTTACATTAATTCTTATGGGGAAATTGGATTCACTTAACATCATTTCGCTTGAAGTAGCATTTTTCAGGCACATAACTACAACGTTAAGTGAGGAGTTACCGTAGCAGCAATCTCCTAGTGAAGAATGCATTTCTGAGTTAAGGGGTTCAGTTTTCCAACTAAAAAAAATACAGTAAGTTGAAAATTTGTGTCTAGATGCATTTGCAAACATTATTTTTTTAAACTTGTGTTTCCCATATAAAAACTCCTAACTGCATCAGCTTTGTTCAGGGGATTGCAAACACTAACCCCCCGCCGCCCCAAACCTCTCAAATCTTGATGCTAAATCTACTAAATCCTTGTCTTATTCCACATTGCAGAAGTTCAGTTTATGGCAAAAATCAGATTAGCTCATTTACTTGCTTATCATCCCCACAAACTTGGCAAAATCAGAGGAAAGTGAACAGAGTAGTCCTGAGAAAATTACTAATGTCTCTACCAGGGGGTGGCTAGGAGCATGTAATTAACCAGTCCAAGGAGAAGGAACATGGGAAAAACATACTGCTTAGCAATAAAAACACACCAGTATTCTGGCTGTAGTGTAACCATATAATAAACAATAACTAAATCTATACCTCTGCCTTTATAGTTCCCTCTCTGAATGCCCTGAGGTAATCCTCAAACTCGTCTACTCTTTCATTCTGTGCCTCTAAGGCCTTTTCACTGTCAGCATCCCAGAAGAGATTATGGATCCTCTTCTGGATCTCAGTGTAAAAGTCTAGCAATTGGATCTCCCAAAAATGATGTGGGCTTGCCTCTTTTGTTCCCTTTGACTCCAAGGTCCACAGGCTATGCTACTTTTCCATATGTTTAGGTATACACATGCTTTCTTTAAGTAGCACATAGGCAGGAGAGACGTGTCCTAAGTGCTTACTACTGAAATCATTGCTCCAGCTCCTTCCAACATGCTACCAAGCCAGACCTTCCCAATCTAGTGGTCTCCTTACCACAGAGGACCCGATATGGGAGAAAGAAGACCCCTTAAGCCCTGAAGCCTTTCCTTTGTCTCTGTGGTGGATATATGAACACCAATGTGGTTTTCCTTGAGGGAGTGGAAAAGAGAGAGTCTAAATGGGGAAGGAGAATATCCCCTCACAGCTGCTATATGATCAAGAGGAAGGTATTATAGTTTTTATGGTCACTGAGACCGCTCTGGATGGATAAGATTCTGCAGTAAGATCCTGAGAAACATCAAAGTATCTTTACAGTTTGGATACCTTGGCTACTGTGCATTTCCAAATTTTAAAGGGGTCTAGGTTTCTTGTAAGTTTAACACCTGAATGTATTGGGTATCTAATATTTAGAGGGGTGTCTGTTGTTCTTAACTCTTGAAAGGTAATATGCAGTCAAACCAGTGTGTGCCTGCAACCTTTACCTAAACAAAAGATTTTTTGTGTGGAAATATAAATACAGTAACTCCCCACTTAATGTCCTCTCGCTTAACGTTGTTTCAATCTTACGTCCCTGCTCCATTACAGAACATGCTCGTTTAAAGTTGTGCAATGCTCCGCTATAATGTCGTTTGGCCGCCAGCTTTGTCCACAGCTGGCAGCCCCCTATCAGCTCCCCTACGCCCCCCCGCAGCGCCTCCCGCCTGCTGGCGGACCCTGCGGATCAGTGCCTTCCCTCTGCTCCCCCGCCTCCTGCCCGCAGCAATCAGGTGGTTTGCAGCATGCACGAGGGAGGGGGGAGGAGCGAGGACGCAGCGCAGGCTCCCCCTCCCCCTCCCTCCCCTGCCTCCTGAATGCTGCAAACCAGCTGATTGCCATGGGCAGGAGGCAGGGGAGGGAGGGGGGGAGGAGTGAGGACACAGCGCGCAGCCTCCCCCCTGCCTCTTGCCTGTGGCAATCAGCTGGTTTGCGGCGTTCAGGAGGGAGGAGGAGCCTGCACGCTGTGTCCTCGTTCCTCCCCCCTCCCTCTGCCTCCTGAACGCTGCAAACCAGCTGATTGCCACGGGCAGGAGGCAGGGGAGGGAAGGTGGAGGAGCGAGGACGCGGAGTGCGGATTAAAGGAGGAGGAGGTGGGAGGGGAGAAGAGGCGGGTTAAAGGTGGGGACTTGGGGGAAGGGGTGGAGTGGGTGGGCCGAGGGTTGAGCCCCCCGCCACCGGCAAAGTCGGTGCCTGTGCAAGAGGAGCAGCGGGACAATTCACCCTCTTCCACTCTCTGATTCCACCACCACAACCAAGCTTCATACTCAGCAATGATGATTGTAGTATCAAATTATTTCTTTAAAATTGTTTAAAATGTATATAATGCCTTTTGTCTGGCAAAATTTTTTTTCCCTGGAACCTAAGCCCCACATTTACATTAATTCTTATGGGGAAATTGGATTCGCTTAACATCGTTTTGCTTAAAGTCGCATTTTTCAGGAACATAACTACAGCGGTAAGTGAGGAGTTACTGTATACATTTAAAGATGGTGAAACTAATGAAGGAGAAGAAAGGGTTCAGGGCATGAGGAGTAGAAAAAAGAATAGATATGGGGTCAGCAGTAGTCAGATTAAAAAGCACCTTTGGAATAATGAAGTTCTAAGATGGATTTAAAAAAAAAGCGCTGAGAAATGGACCAAAATGGATGTCAAGGAGAAGTGAGTATATCAACATAGGGTCCACTGTAAGAAATGTGTGTTCAGAAAAAGGGTTGAGGAGTTCTTAAATATAGTTTGGGCATTTGCTCTTAAGGATTTTAAAAACTGAGTGTTAGCTTGGTGTAGGTCTGACAGCCATTAGTTCTACCACTGAATTGCTGTATGACATTGAGCAACAGGAATATATTCAGGGTTGTCCTATGGCCTGTGTTGGAGGTCAGACTATATGATCACAGCAATCCCTTCTGGATTTATATTCTATGAAGTCATAAAGACTTGCTGAAAATTTACCTACTGCACAGGGCTATTGAGAATTAATAAAGTAATGTTTGTACAGTGCTTTGAAAACCTGTACAGCAGTCAGGGCCGGCTCCAGGCACCAGGCACCCAAGCTGGTGCTTGGGGCGGCACCTGGAGGGGGG
>NW_020664409.1:74907042-74941527 GCF_002925995.2 Terrapene triunguis
CCCCCCCCCGCGGGGGGGGCGGCGGCCAGAGGCTTTTTCGCCTAGGGCGGCGAAAAAGCCAGAGCCGGCCCTGACAGCAGTATATTTGAGTATTTTACTGTTTTTACTGGTAACCTCCATGTATGTACGTATGTGTCCATAACAATTTCTCAAGTCAGTGATGATAAAATGAATAGTACATGTATCCAGAAATATTTGTTAAATGAATAGAAGTGAAGAAGAATACATGAAAATATAATGTGGACAGCTTAAAATAATACTTTGGCAGTAGAGCACTTTTTTCATTTTCAAAGCACTTTACAAGCAATCACTCAATTAGTCCCTTGCCCCTGCACAGAACAATTATTACCAAGAATAATATCCTTTGTAGAGTAAACCGTACATTTTGCATTTAGAATTAAGATTTTGCTAAAAAAACCCACATGTTTTGATCTCTGTGAAAAATATAATTTCTTACTATCGGTTATAAAGAGTGTATGAATGTGTGAAAGGAGTATATCAAACCTTCCAGGGACTAGTTGGCATAGTATTCTTATTTTTAAAAAGGTCTCTTAACATCTGTAGATTTAGGGCCATCTAAAGGGTTTTAGTTTTCATTATTAAACTTTTTAAAAGTGTTTAACATCTAAGAGCATAATATTTAACATTCAGATAGCAGCTCAATTTAAATTCAAAGGAAGTGTAACAATTCTGTCCTCTTGTGTATAAGAATGAATAGTTTTACATATTCTACCTTCCAATTATTTTATAACAAAAAACACAACTAAGAAACTTACAAGCTTTCAAATGCTTCCAGAAGTTCCTGGGTCAGTTTACTTGTATTTTAGACAAACAATCTTTTTTAAAGAGGTTGACAACTTGATGGAGATAAAACCAGTTGAGAACATCTAAAGTAGGGATAATGAAGATAGTTGCTGTCTTTTAAAGCATATGGCTTTAACAAAGATAAATATAGGTACCTAAAACAAATGTCACACGTGCAAATATCTGGACTCAGACATAGAGATGCTATATTGTGAAATATTTGGTCACCCTCTGGTAACTGAAGCCATGTCCTAAGTGTTGTTTGACTGGCAGGCTAGAGAATGCCAATATTCTACATGTTAATCAGAAGAGAAGTAACATGTTGGTAATGTATAATCATTCTTCAGAGTACAATAAGAGATTATAGGAGTGTGGGTACTGTATAGTGCATACCAGATACCTGGCAGGTATGCATTCCAGATTATTGAATTGTTAAATATTATTCAAGGGTAGAAGTTGTGGGTTTTGTGGGCTGAGAAGCCTTGAACCAGTCACTTAGGGCCTGATTTTCAGAGGCGTTAAGCACCCCCAGCTCCCATTGACATCAGAAATTCCGGCCCCAAGTGACTGGCTAGGAAACCTACTTCTCAGTTTAACCTCACATCTCTGCGATGGGGAAATGAATTCTTATCTCATGGTGGCATTGGGATTTATTTAACATTTGTAAATTGCTTTGAGATCTTGGTATTAAAAGTACTATATAAAATGAATATTATTGATTTATAGAGCTGGTCAGTATGAAACAATTTTATTCACAAGAGATTCGGAAGACTTTTTGTCCAGATGTATTGTGTGCTGACAGTAGTAATGCGCTTTGTCCAGTGTTGGGTTAGCAGTAGGGGCCAATCCTGCTTCCAGTGGAGTCAGTGGCAAACATCCCATCGACTTAAATGGAAGCAACATTGAGTTTTTATTTAGTGCAGAATACTATTATTTAAAGAGATGTTGCATTCCAGTGGGTGAAATGTCTTTTTAAACAGCAATAAAGTTTGTGTCCAGTTGTTTAAGTATCTTTTTGTGTTTGTCTTCAATAACTCTGTCTCTAAGTTGAGTTTACTTCTCTGCCACTTGAGTTTGCTTTGATCAGATTTGTTTTTATCTTAGCCTGCTTGATAAATAACAAGAGTATCGCTGATAGCTGAATGATTTAAAATTGTGTTTTTCCCCCCCTCCAACAGGGCATCTGAGTAAAAGAAAAGGAAGGAAAATGAAATTCCTATTCTTAATAGCTTTCATCCATCTCTTACCACAATGCACCGGGAAACCTTTAAGCTGGGATGAACACCAACATTGGCACCAACACACATTCAAAGAAATTAAAAGAGAAATAGCTGGGTATTCCGATATTGCCAAGGCTATTATCAACCTTGCTGTTTATGGCAATGCCCAGAACAGATCCTATGAAAGACTGGCACGTTTCGTTGACACCATTGGACCTAGACTCAGCGGCTCCAAAAATCTAGAGATGGCCATCAAATACATGTTCAGTGTCCTGCAGGAGGATAGGCTGGAAAATGTCCACCTGGAGCCTGTAAAAGTGCCTCACTGGGAGAGGGGAGAAGAGTCTGCTATGATGTTAGCACCAAGGAACCACAGCATTGTTATATTAGGACTTGGAAGCAGTGTTGCAACTCCTCCAGAAGGTAATACTTTACTACCTTTTGACTTTATTATATGTTACTTTTAAAAATCAAAATGTATAATGGTACTAAAAGAATCCTCCAAATCATGTCAGTAGACAAGCTAGTCCTCTCCCTCTGCCATAAAAATGCTGCGAGCCAGAGAGAACTATCTTTCTGGAACTTTCTGTGTGAGGTGTTACTTTAGGAACTTGCACTGTATTTAACTGGAGTTGGCAAAGCTCCTTAAGTTTGGCCTGATTTTTTTTTTTTTTATTATTATTATTATTATTATTTATTATTCTTTGAACACTAAAACTGTAGCCTGTTCTCAAAAGAAGTCATCTCTTTCTGTAACTGTCTGCTTAAGGTTTTGTCATGATTGCCAATTAAAGGCAAAATGGTAGTCAGCCTCAGTGACTATTCTGCTTCTGGTAATTTAGAGAAATTTGGACTTCCTCAAATCAGTTTACTAAACTGTGGTGCCTCAAATGCTAATGACTTGTGAACTCAGCTTTCTAATCTAGACAAAAAGGATGGGGCTGCATTGTCCAGGGCGTCGTACCATATACAACTATTGTGTGTTCCTCATATAGTCTTATTTCCATAATACTTTATGCTATTTAGAAAATTATCCTCTGTGAAAATAATCTTGGTTATGAAAGCTGATCAGTAAATTTTAATAAAGGCTAATTTTATTTCTTAAACTGTATACTCATCTTGGCAGGAGAGAGGTGTGTGTATGCACACGGAGCGCCTAGCACATGATGAGCACTACTGAAATACACATTGTAAAAGCAATTTCATTTTTGCTTGGGAAATTTTATATTACAGCATGCAAGTAAGGGACCCAGGACAAATTGGAAATTTAAAATGTAAATCGAAAATCAGTGTCATGATTTGGTGTCAGGACAACTTGTTGTTATACATTTGTCAATTTTGGAGGGGAAGGGAAGATGATGGTAGAGTTGCCAGGTGCCCAGTTTTTGACCAGAAAGTCTGGTTGAAAGGGGACCTGTACAGTGTCCAGTCAGATGTACCGATCAGACATCAAAAGTCTGGTTACCGATGGGGGAGGGAGATGCTGAGTCATCAACCTGCGCCAGTCCCTGCTCAGCTGAGGCCACCTCCTACCTGCATCTCATCCACTCAATGTGCAGCGGCAGTCAAAAAAAGCGAACAGAATGTTGGGAATCATCAAGAAAGGGATAGATAATAAGACAGAAAATATCATATTGCCTCTATAGAAATCCATGGTACGCCCACACCTTGAATACTGCATGCAGATGTGGTCGCCCCAGCTCAAAAAAGATATATTGGAAAAGGTTCAGAAAAGGGCAACAAAAATTATTAGGGGTATAGAACAGCTTCTGTATGAGGAGAGATTAATAAGACTGGGACTTTTCAGCTTGGAAAAGAGGCGACTAAGGGGGGATATGATAGAGGTCTATAAAATCATGATTGGTGTGGAGAAAGTAAATACGGAAGTGTTATTTTCTCCTTCTCATAATACAAGAACAAGGGGCCACCAAATGAAATTAATAGGTAGCAGGTTTAAAACAAACACAAGAAACTATTTTTTCATGCAACGCACTGTCAACCTCTGGAACTCCTTGCCAGAGGGTGTTGTGAAGGCCAATACTATAACCGGGTTCAAAAAGATAGATAGATTCATGGAAGCTAGGTCCATCAATGGCTATTAGCCAGGATGGGCAGGATTGGTGTCCCTAGCCTCTGTTTGCCAGAAGTTGGGATTAGGTGACAGGGCATGGATCACTTGATGATAACCTGTCTGTTCATTCCCTTTGGGGCACCTGCCATTGGCCACTGTCGGTAGACAGGATGCTGGGCTTGATGGACCTTTGGTCTGACCCAGTATGGCCGTTCTTATGTTCATGGGCAGTCAGTCAGCAGGCTCCACATCAGGCTGCAGCTCCCGTCCCAGCTCCCTGAGCAGAGGGAGCCCAGCTGTGAGTGGGGGTGGGGACTTGAGGGGGTGGGGAGAGAGCAGTGAGCGATGGTGGGAGGAGGTAGAGGAGCAAGCTTGGGGCAGGGCCTGGGGGAAGAGGTGGAGCAGGGTGAGGGTCTGGTTTTCAGAAATTAGAAAGTTGGCAACCTACGATGGGGGGTAAACTTGTGCCTAAAATGAGAAACAATTAAGAAACATTAGTAAAATCAGCCTACTAGCCCATAATATTTATAAGGCTTAGTGTTTGTAAAACATATTTATAGTGTAGGTTAAACCCATTCATTAGGTGTTTAGTTTTTTTTCATCCATTCCACTTCCTATCCAAGCTATTTACAAAGAAAACAAAAACTTTGTTCCCACTCTCAATCAAGAGTCATTGATGAGCACCTCAGTAAGAAAACTAGTCTATGCACAATTTGCCTTCCTCAGTTATTTAGTTATTTACACTTGCCTTGTCTTACTCCTCTAGTTTTTTCAGGGAGACACTAAGTTTGCACCTTCTTAAATGGGCTCTACCTCTAATCAGGTTCTTCTCCTTCATTTGACTTCAAATGCGCTGACTGTTGAAATGTAATTGCTGTAGACAATAGTCTGGCTCCCAGCCAGGAGAACTGTTTTGTCAGGAGAGGTTGGCTTGGCATTGATTTGTGCATGTATGGGGAAGCTGGCAAGGGTGTCACCTGATAAAGAGGGAGGACGTGGTCATTCTGGGATTATTGGCCATTTTCTCTCTAGCTGAAAAGTAGAGAGGAGCAACCCTGCATGTAGGGCCTGCATTAGATGTGGGCATGAAGAGGCTGTCTGCTTTCCTGTGCTCAGTTGGCCCCAGGACTCCCAAGAGAAGTGGTCAGAGTAGTCAGGGGCAAAGGAAGCAGGCTGACCTATGGAGAAAATGATTCCATATTGTAGCCCTCAATCCATGTGGTGAAGCAGAAGTACTCTGGACAGCCCAACGGACACTGACTGACTCCCTCCTCCACCCCCAAAGAATGGCGTGGGGAAGAAAATGAGCAGAGAAATGTATAGGGTTTAGTTTTCAGTATGATCTATATTCTCTTGTGCATTATGTGATTAAGTAAAGGAGCAAATGTGTTTAGACTTGAGCAAAGTGTCTGAGTGTGAGTCATGTGTTTCATAACCACTGCATGCCTCCAAAGGAAAGTAAACTATGAACCAGAAGCTTCATACCTTTGGGGTGGAGTTCTGGGAACTGGAGTGTTTAAGTACAGGGGAGTTTGAGGAGTCAAATGAAGGAGAAGAACCTGATTAGAGTTTGAGGAGTCTGGATTTTGCCCAGAGGGTCTAGGTGGCTGGACTGCAGGTTGCAACTCTCAGGAGGGAGTTAAGGGGGAGTGATTTATGCATTATGGGCATGTGCCTAGGGACCCTGGGATTGGGGCAGTGGCTGGGCTCTGTTCAGGCTTTGTAAGCTGAAAACACCCAGGGACTCAGAGGTGTGGATTCCTCTCAGAGCAGTCCAGGGGGTGGCTTGAAGGGAGAACCCAGCCAACTTTAACTAATGTTATGTCACCCCAAGATCAGTCTGTCTGTTTGGGCTCTGACACTGGGGAAGATATGCAGAATTGCTAAGTATTAGTGAGCAGGGCGCGATCGCGACCAGCAGCGGCAATTGGAAAAAAAAAAAGCCGCGATCGGCAGCGGCAGTTCAGCAGCAGGTCCTTCGCTTCTAGAGGGAGTGAGGGACCTGCCGCCCCCGAATTGCCGCAGATGCCGCCCCTCTCCCTTGGCCGCCCCAAGCACCTGCTTGTTAAGCTGGTGCCTGGAGCCGGCCCTGTTAGTGAGCTCCTGCACTCTCTCTGATAGTTGAAGTAACTGCACAATTTAGGAGGTGCCTAGAAGGGAAATCCCCACTGCACAGGACTCCTAAGACAATCCAACAAGGGGGGTTAGAAACTGTGCTGCTTAGAGAGGTGCCCACCCTAACAAGCACCTTAGTTTCAAACTTGAGACTGAAAATATATTGTCAGGTCTGGTCTACACTACAGAGTTAGGTCGACATAAGGCAGCTTACATCGACCTAACTATGCAAGTGTCTGCACTTAAATTTCACTCACGCCAAAGTAACTGCCCGCTATGCTGACTTAATAACTCCACCTCCACAAGCGGTGTAGATGTAGTTAGGTCAACTGTAATTGGCTTTCAGGAGCCATCCCACAATGCCCTATGCTGAAAATGCTGGGGATTGAACCCAGGGCCTCATACATGCAAAGCATGCACTCTACCACTGAGCTACTACAATTGATACACGCGCTCCTGGTGAGGACGTGCACCACCGACACAAGGAGCAAAGTGTAAACATGCACAAGCGATGTAATGACTGTGGTGGCTGTATGCCAACGTAAGTTAGGTCGACTTAATTTTGTAGTATAGAAATGGTTTCAGACTGTTTTCTAAGATGGTGTTTGTCATTTCTGACTCCTGGGCAATTCATTTCCCAGACCTACTCCCTCTCTCCCAGATAGTGCTGTTTCCTGTGTCCTAATTCCCAGAAAAGAAGGAAGGAAGGAGCTACAGTAAATCACTTGTGAAATATTCTGATTAGTCCCCTCAGAGATTCATCAGCATTATTGATTTTTCATTTTATCCAAGAAGTTGTGGGAGTGTTTCATTCTTTGCTTGAAATACTGTAACTAAAAGCCCATGAAGCAACATCTGAGTCTTCTAGCACTGAATTGCTATTGGCTCATGGGAATGAGCATTATAAAGATCCACAAATGTCATGCTTAGTTTCTCTTTGAAAGAGACATCGCTGTAAACCTACAGATTCAGCTATTAGAACTTCCCAATCAATGTAATGTTGATTTTCTCCAAACTTTTACAGAATAGCTTGTCTGAAGACTCATTTTTTTGGAAATGCATAGAACAATTCATTTGATGTTGGAGCATTCCCAACGTTTTGCTCTGGTGGGGAATGATAACTTTCACTTAGGGTCTGATGCACTTTGTCAAGGAAGCAAAAGGCAGAGCATTTTTGTCCAAGGAAGATGATGCAAGGATCAGACCATTTTTGAACTCCAATCTCCATACTTTTTTACACTCTTTCTGTATGAGTAATATAATAAATATAGTTACAGTTACTGCTAACCTGCTTCAGGGTAGTACTGCCTGGGCTAAGTATTATGTCAAGATGCCATGTTTCCAAATTCAGTCTCTTAAATAAATAAATAAATAAACACATAAATAAAACGAGGTAGGGAGGGAAGGCTAGAATACTTTAGTAAAGAACAAATGTATTTTCACTTTGTTTACACCAAGATTTTAAGGTGTTTTGCTCAAATGAAAGAATTTCCCTTTGAGCAAAAAGTAAAGATGGGAAAATTTCAGCCCCAAAGGTAAATGTTTAGACAATTATTAGGAGATTAAAATGGAAATTGTTTTACAGTCTTAAATTGTTCTTTCATTTTTAATTTTTTTTATTGTTGTTACTTTTATAAAGGGTTTTCTGCTCCAGAGCTGATTTTTCTAAGGGACTTTTCAGTTAGTTTCTTCCTTGTCAGAGTAGATAGGGAACAGTAAAATTGACTAGACACATAGTAGAAAATAAGCAGCCTGGAAAAAATACAGAAACATGTATTTTGTAAGCTTCTTCAATTTCAGTAATAGTGGTATACTTGTAACAATAGTAGGTCCCAACTTTCAGAGAAAAATGTAGTTTTTTCCCCCTCAAGTTGACACAGTTCCTTTTAAGTATCGCAGGTGCTTTAATTCCTTTGAGAAATCTGTGATTCTGACATTTGTCTGCAGGGCTCGGTTTCAAGGAAAGGCTGGCTCAATAATGGAGGTTCATCAGAGACCTAGTTTTCACTTTTCCTTTGATCTAGCCATAATGCCGAGACTCTCATGTCTGCATTAGTGAGGGCAAAAAAATATCCCTATGAGTCTCCCAAAGAGGTCAGCAGGAGTTGAAAATACTCAGCACCTCATAGGGCTGGGTTCAGAGCTAGCATCTTAAATTGAATGTTACCAAGAGCTAACAAGCTAGAGGTTTACCATATTTAGGCATTGTCCCGATCTTATTTCCAGTGCTTCAATATTGGCAAAACATACAGATTCTATATAGAGACTGTGTTGATTTCCAGTAGTACTGATTATACCCCAAAAACTTTGAAGGAAAATAGATATAATTGCTGCTTTGGGGATCCCATAATTGAGTAAAAATAGTAGTTTAGCAGATGTTCTACCATTAAGCTATCAAAGAACTCGTATTTGTGTATGTTAAAATGAATTTTATATTTCCTGATAGATATCTTACTTTGTTATCTCATTTTAGAGATAACACATATAACCTAACTTAAACATTTCCTACAGCGAGGAATATTTTCTGATTTCTATTTATTTTTTGTTTCAAAGAAACTGAAATCTAAAGAGAGGAAGGTATAATATTTTAGCAGAAACTAGGGCTGTTGATTAATCGCAGTTAAGTCACACGATTAACTCAAAAAAATTAACTGCGATTAAAAAAATTAATTGTGATTAATCGCACTGTTAAACAATAAAATACCAATTGAAATTTATTAAATATTTTTGGATATTTTTCTACATTTTCAAATATATTGATTTCTATTACAACACAGAATACAAAGTGTACAGTGCTCACTTTATATTATTATTTTTGATTACAAATATTTGCACTGTAAAAATGATTAACAAAATAAATAGTATTTTTCAATTCACCTCATACAAGTACTGCAGTGCAATCTCTTTATCGTGAAAGTGTAACTTACAAATGTAGATTTTTTTGTTTGTTTTGTTTTTCAGTGCAGTTATGTAAGTCTACTTCTTGTTCAGCCAATTGCTAAGACAAACAAGTTTATTTATATTTACAGGAGATACTGCTGACTGCTTCTTATTTACAATGTCACCTGAAAGTGAGAACAGGTGTTCACATAGCACTTTTGTAGCCAGAGTTGCAAGATATTTATATGCCAGATATGCTAAACATTCATGTGCCCCTTCATGCTTCGGCCACCATTCCAGAGGACATGCTTCCATGCTGATGATGCTCGTTAAAAAAACAATGCGTTAATTAAATTTGTGACTGAACTCATTGGGGGAGAATTGTATGTCTCCTGTTCTGTTTTACCTGCATTCTGCCATATATTTCATGTTATAGCAGTCTCGGATGATGACCCAGCACATGTTCATTTTAAGAAAACTTTCACAGCAGATTTGCAAAATGCAAAAGGTACCGATGTGAGATTTCTAAGGATAGATAGAACAAGGTTTAAGAATCTAAAGTGCCTTCCAAAATCTGAGAGTGACAAGGTATGGAGAATGCTTTCAGATGTCTCAAAAGAGCAACACTCAATGTGGAAACTACAGAACTCAAACGACCAGAAATCAACCTTCTGCTGGTGGCATCTGACTCCGATGATGATAAAAATGAACATGTGTTGGTCCACTCTGCTTTGGATCGTTATCGAGCAGAACCTGTCATCAGCATGGAAGCATGTATTCTGGAATGGTGGTTGAAGCATGAAGGGATATATGAATCTTTAGTGCATCTGGCACGTAAATATCTTGCAATGCCGGCTACAACAGTGCCATGCGAATGCCTATTCTCACTTTCAGATTACATTGTAAACAAGATGTAGAGCAGCATTATCTCCTGCAAATTGTAACCAAACTTGTTTGTCTGAGCAACTGGCTGAAGTAGGACTGAGTGGACGTGTAGGTTCTAAAGTTTTACATTGTTTTATTTTTGAATGCAGTTATTTTTTGTACATAATCCTTCATTTGTAAATGAAACTTTCATTATAAAGAAATTTCACTACAGTGCTTGTATTAGGTGAATTGAAATATACTATTTCTTTAGGTTTTTACAGTGCAAATATTTGTAATAAAAATAAATATAAAGTGAGCACTGTACACTTTGTATCCTGTGTTGTAATTGAAATCAATATATTTGAAAAAGTAGAAAACATCCAAAAATATTTAAATAAATGAAATGATATTCTATTACTGTTTAACAGTGAGATTAATTGTGATTAATCTTTTTAATTGCTTGACAGCCCTAACAGAAACCAATTGTGGCTGTTTAAAAACAAACACTGTTAACAAACAATTATTGGCTCTGATCCTGATCCTATTGAAGTCAGTGGCAGTTTTGCTACCTACTTTAGTGGGAATAGCCCTATTATTCCTAAAATTGTGTTGACATCTGTAGTGATGCTATTAAGAGTGAGTACATCAAAACCAAATTGGCTGTTTAACATTAAGCTTCATAAGCAAATCAACAAAATTATTGGTTTTTCCAAACAAAAGGACCAAATGGGTGAACAACATGTAAAATTTTGAAGAGAATATACTAGCAAGGACCCTTCATACACCTTAGTGCACCTCACTGGGACAGTCCTAATTTGACCCAAGTAGGTTCACACAAGGGTATTAAATTAGCAGATTTGTGTTATTTAAAGATGTAAATGTTTGGGAGTTTTTTGGTCAAGCTTCAAGGGAAAGTCAAATATTGTACTGGTTTTCTACTGAATTTTTCCATATAGTTTCCAAAATGTTGTTAAAATGTAATCTATTCAAAACTATCTGGAGGTTTAGAACTCAAATGAAAGAGTCATTAACAGTGAATTAAATATTGAATAGAGCACAGCACACAAAGTGTTGTCTTTAAATCTTTAAAATCAAATATCCAGATGTCACATTTATTTTGTCTGACCAAGTGGACACTGTAAAGAAAAACCTGGAGTGGTATCAATAAACTCATGTTGATCTTGTAATACTGGTATTTCATGCACCATGTTATGCAGTGGTTTAACAATAAAAAGTCACATTTCTCCTACAATTATCAAAAATTGTAATTCTATTTTTTTCTATTTTTTTCTAAATATAATGTTTGCAGGTCTCCTTTAGTGTATGATTACTGACATGATCCACAAGTAGATACCACAAATGATGTCAGAAAGCTCTCTGACATTAAAATTTATTTGAAAAGTTTTACGTTTTACGTTTCTGTCTAACAAACTGTAACCATATCAACACACATACTCTAGCTTGAGTAGTAGAGGCCTGCAGTTTTGGTGCTGACAATTCCTAGTTCAATCCCTACAGGTGTCCATAATATCTTTCTATAGATAGCCATACTCTATTACCAAATCCCGCCAAGATGAGACTTCAGGTTGTGTGAGCATTGGACATGCAGAGCAAGCTTGTTGAAGACAATAGAGTAGTGTCCCAGTGTGAATAACAGCCTGTTACTTACAGCTAACAGCATTATTCCTTTGGCTTGCTTGGTGCAGAGCCTTGTGTTTGGGGCGAGGTTCAATACTCACTAAAAACTTTGCTGGCTGTACTTATGTAGCACAGTTCTCTGCATTTGCTTAAACCAAACTGCTACAATAAGATCTAGTATTTGTTGGAAGATGTAAACAATAGACTTTTTTTAATAATGCATAGGGTTTTTTTCTTTTTTAAAAGAAGTGTACAGTACATTTAGTCTGTGAGCTATGCATCATCATAGCCAAATAGCCTCATATCCTCTTGGATACCCTTTCTATGTAATTTTATGTTTATGAAGTAATTCTTCTTGCTGTTCCAGGCGGTAAGTGAAATCACATTTTCCAAAAGCATCTTCTGATTTTACAGAATCTCTGATAAAAGTCTTCTGCCTCACTGCATTTTCCTACTTTGGTCTGCACTTCCTTCCTCCCACCCCCTCTTAAAATGCTTACTCCCCCCCATCCCTTTGTATTATAATTATCCTCAATACGTATTTGTTTGTGTTGGCCTAGCAGAGCTGTTTTTGAGGATTAATTATAAGTATCATTAATTATATTGCAATACATAGTAATAGTTTTCAGAAGGATAAAATCTAGGATGTGAAACTTTTTTTTCTTCTTCTTCCAGCAGTTTGACACCAGGTTTAACTTGCCTGATTTCTTTGGAAGACCAAAACCTGGGCCAGGTTTGCCAAAAGACTTGCTGAGTTCTGTGGGGCTCTTTGGCACAGCTGAGCTGATTTCTCCTTTCAGCTGGAAAGCAACACAGTGAAAAAGTGTCAAATTTGAGCTCTTAATCACACACTTCTCCGTCCTTTTATGTCTAAAATTTGAGATAGGAATAATGCTGAGAAAAGAAGGTGTCCACACAGCAGAGCTCAAAGCTCAGTAGAAACAGGGTCCTTTCCTCCACCCAATTTAGGAAACTCCTTGGAGTAGGCCCATTTGAGTGGCTCACCTTCTAAACGCTCTGTTTAAGGTGTGCAAGGGTGAGCCCAACCACCATGGACCTTTTGAGGACTATTGCAGAGCAGCTTTCCTTCTGCTTAGTTTAGGATATACTCAGAAGCAGAGCTTCTCTCCTGTTCCTTCTGTGCAGCAAACTACACAGGAAAGGAGCTCTTCTATTACCTTTTATATTTATATTACAACAGCATCCAAAAACACCAGTTGGGAGTAGGCCTCCATTGTGCTAGGCACTGTGCAAACACATAGGAAGATATCCCTGCATTGAAGGGTTTATAATCTAGGGTGGATCTTAAAATCTGAACAGATAAGACATGGGGTGAGGGACAGAAGTGCAACATACAGAGATATGTCTAACAGATTCCTGGCAAACATCATCCTAGTGCCAAGTTTTAGTTTTCCAGATCTGCAGGAGGGGGATGGTAGATGGGATGTTACTAGGAGCACTGGAGTTGGGGAAAGAAGGAAGGGAAGGGGTACATTGATGGGGGTGGAATGGAAGGGAGGCTGGGAAGACGAGGGAGTGAAGAGAATTGGGCCAGCTCTGTGGGTGGGTGTGAGTGGAGCGTGAAGCATGAGGGCTGGGATGGGGCCAGAGAGAAATCTGAGAAAGACTCACAGGAAACAGCCAAGCAGCAGAGAAGTAAAAAAAATATTCTGAATCCAAATGAAAGAAAGCACAGTCTGACATCGCTGATGGTGAAGATTTTGGCTAGGCCTCACAGCCTCCAGCCCTTACTTTGCTGCTGTTTCTGTCATTGTTCCTCTACCTACTGCTGGGAGAGTCTTTTAGCTTCTGATGGCTGTCTCTGGCCTTACTCTTTCTCCCCTTAGCCCTCCACAGCTAGGGTGGTGGTGTGTGCTTCAGGCTGGGTGGCCCTTGCTCTGGTCCTGGGGTGGGTGGGGGTTCTGAGTCTGTGAGCTAGATGTCATTGATTTTTGTATCAGTATTTCAGGCAATAGTTTACTTTTTTTTGTTATGTGGTGAAAGTAAAACTGTGTAATGGACAGGGAAGTTTAATGCAGGCTTGGGTGATGGAATCTGCTGCTTTCTTACATGTAGGCCTAGAAGTATGGCACCTGTTCTGAGCAAAAATTGGCTGGTATGCCAATTTATTTATTTGGCAATGAGATTTTGTGTGTCTAGATCAGCAGAATAGCCATTCCATGGTGTGCTTTGTAAAAGAAATCACAATCCCATATTAGCAGAGTTTGAAATAGATGAAGTTGTGGATTGTTTGCAGCTTTGAGCAGCTCACTTGCCAAAACGTTGTCATAACAATGAGGATTGCATTTGTTTCTGTAAGTAGATCTCCAAAAGCCTGTCCTTGTTCAAGACAATGACAAAATGCTCATTGAAAAGGCTTTGGGTCCTAATTGAGTAGCTAGGAAATTAATAGCCCCAACAATTTAAAAAAGACACACATTCCATTTCACTTCAATACTGCTAACCTCTTATTTGAATATATAATTAGATTGACTGTAACTGACTATTTTAAATCTGTATATATGTAAGAATAGGTATTTGCTTTTTAATTATAAATACTCTGAAGAGAGTAGAAGCGAGCTAGAAGACAGTTCTGATGCTTAGCACACTGTGAATTCAACCTTGTCTTGCCAGGGAGTTTCTCTTAGAATCAATGGTCTGTTGGAAGTGAGAGAATGTCTGTCTATAAAAAAGTTGCCATCAGGCTGCCTGGTAGAGATTTGTGAATTCTTGAATTCCTATAATTGGGAGTAAACATACCTTTCATTATTACTGTAATCTGAAACTCATTGATGATACAAACAGCTGTCCAGTTCAGGGTACTAGGTGTTGACCACTACAATGATTTTAAGTGGTTAAAGGATTTAACCTTGGGGTGAGTAAATTGTCTTTTGGGGTAATTCTACATATATCGATCTGAACTGATCTGCTTCTGGTGTCACATCTGGCAGGCTGGTGCTGGAAGCTGAATCTCCAGAGAGAATTTTCATGACAGGTGTCAGACATGTGGTGTTATGACAACTTTGCAGAAATCAGATTTACAGGTAGGATTTGTTTATTAGCCTTTCCTGGGCTGTGAATGAATAGTTCTAATCAGCCTTCCTGACTAAACAAGGATTTAAGACTTTGCTAATGCAGAGTCTACTATAGTTACCTGTGTGCTGTGGCAAACTTTTGTATTAGCCAGGCTTTTAGCATTAGTTATGAACCTACATTTGTGCAATGAAATCTTTTGTATAAAAGTTGGCCTGCAGTAGAAGGTTGTTTCCAGTCCGCTTATTCCCACTGTTTTCCACTGTCCTCATTTTCCCACCCCCCATTTATAACATGGCCCTAATTATTATTTCATCTGGAAAAATTGGAGGAGCCTCATGGGTTTGAGTGGATTTGGTTGGGTAGTGGCTCACCCCAATAGCTGTATGCCCTATGACTTATGTAATTTGCCTCATATTGGGTAGTCGGTGCAAGTGAAGGTGCGACTGTAGCATGGGTAGGCATAGCCATGCTAGCTTTAAACTAGCTAGAATAGGTAACAATAGTAGTGAAGACATGGTGATACGGGCTTCTGCACTGGCTACTAGTGTTGCCCACAGTTTGGGGATGCAAAAAGGGCAGTTTGTCCTGGGCTCTCCTAAATTGAGCAGCATTGTGACCTGGTGCAAACTTGAGTGATGCTGCAACCCCACGGGCCAGGTCGCAATGGCACTCATTCAAATTTGGCCCGAGTGTCTCTCCATCATGATGGTGAGGTGTGGCCAGGCCAAATCTGAGTGGTGCTGCAATCCCATGGGCAAGGTTGCAACGCCTGAACAGGGAACTGGGTCCACGCCATAGGAGCTGCTGCTGGGGGTGGGTGCAGGCAGGCTCACTTTGCAACCCCCTCGTGCCCCAGGGTCTCCCTTCAGTAGTAAGTTTGTTTTTCTGGAGTGTGGTGGGCCTCGGTTTCAGATTTTGCCCTGGGTCCCCCAAAACCTCTGTGGCCCTGGGGGCTAGCAATGCAAGTATGTACATAGGGACCCCAGCAGGCTTGTACTGGGGTGGCTAGCCCATGCTGAAGCCTGTGCTGCCACATCTTCATGATTGCTACACGTCCTAATTAGATTAAATATAGTGCGGGTATGTCTACCCATGTTACAGTCCCACCTTCACTTGGGCCTGGTCCACACTACCCCCCCACTTCGGACTAAGGTACGCAAATTCAGCTACGTTAATAACGTAGCTGAATTCGAAGTACCTTAGTCCGAACTTCCAGACGCGGCAGGAAGGCTCCCCCGTCGATGCCGCGTACTCCTCTCGGCGAGCTGGAGTACCGGCGTCGACGGCGAGCACTTCCGGGATCGATCCCAGAACATCGATTGCCTGCCGCCGGACCCTCCGGTAAGTGTAGACGTACCCTTGCTGTATAGGCATGTACTGTGTAACACCCACCAACAGTGTCTGCCATGGGGGGCTTCAACCTCATCCAGAGTAAACACGTCTCATTTCTCAGCCCCTCAGTACCATCTATTCCCTTTTCTTGGCCAGTCTCTGAAAATGACACTCACTCTTCTTCACCCCCATGTGTTTTTTAGTTTATCTGTCCTCTGTAGTATGAGCAGTCCAGCTACCTCATCATATAGGTTGTCTGAGCTTATCCACAGTGCAGCTTGCAGCTGACTTCTGTGACAGACAATGGTAGAAATAAGAAATGGATTGAAGAATGTCTTTATAAATTCACCAAGAAAATAGAGTGGTGAGACACTAAGTTTTTGGGGATGAGGGACTGTTTATTACCAAAGAATAAAAAGCTTCAGTAAGGTATTATATGAGGCAGTGCCCCATTTTTTGACAGCAATCCAGACTTGCTCCTCTTTGGGATGAACTACTTGGCCTTTGGTCTCATTGTTACCTTCACAGCTGAAACCCTATTGTTTCTTTTAGTGAAATGCTTCTATTACCTTGTTAATAGATACGACTGATATGCTATAGAATGTGATCTAAATATGCTAATGAGACACTGAATTAGTCGGCAGCTACACAGGAGTGAAGTTGGGTTGTACTGTGGAAAGTACTGTAATTGATACTTTATGTATATCATGCTGCCATTAAGTTAAACATACAAAGAGAAACTTTGTTTTATTTTGTCAAAGGCTAAATAAAGCAAACCTATTTGGGAACAATCAAAAGTAGAAGTATAAAGCTAGCGAATTAAGTTTGTCATTCTGCGTTCTCTTTCTTGGGAATAAAAAAATAAGACTCCACAGTACAAAGCTCCTTGATACCTAGCTTCTCTGAAGATCATAAAGGTAATTCTGCATGAATTTACTTAGGGAGTTATAGGTTGCGAGAGATAGCAAGTACCTTCCCTTAAAAAAAAAAAAAAATCAGAGATTATATTTTTGTTCATTAATGCAGTAAGGCAGTGCCAAGAGCAGTTCCATTCCTTGCTTCCCTTGATGAGCAATCAATAGTACATTGCATGTCGTTCTGATGCTTGGTATGGCATCTAAGTGGAGCATTGGGGTGAGATAGACGGTGTCATTTTCTCTCATCTGTTACGAAAGCTAATATGAAGTGCGGATTGCAGTACCAGCCTGCTGTAACCTTGATTTTTCTAGTGGAAAATGAAATTTTGCAGATACCTGGCTTTATTTCCAGTGGCACAGTTCCAGACTTCAGAATGATCCTGTCATTGGGACATTCCTTAGGTATACAGTTCAATCTGTAGTTCATTAGAAGCAGCTGGAGCCTATCAGTACACTTCACCTACAAGCCAACTATAACTTCAGTAAAATTTGAAGGTAATACTTTGGTTTGGCCTGCCGTGGCCCTTTCTGTAAAGCTAGAAGTTTGAACAGCTATCCAATTAAAATTTTCACACCTTTCACATGAGGGTAGTTCTGCAGCTAAAACTCGTCTCTCCCCCCCCCCATCAATAGTTGCCTGCTGCATTCTTACAACTGTGTATTTTAAGAAACAGACTTTTTTGATATGAAACATTTTCTTTCATGAGTGGAAGGCAATTTATACTGTTTTGATCTTAAAAAAACAAACCCAAAAAACCACAAAGTGAGCATTTAACTTGGATAAGTTGATGCTGAGAGAGAGTCTAGCAGTGCACATCAGATAACAACATTAAGAATTCTTTAACATATGCAATTAACTTAAAAGCTTTCCCAAATAACATTTTAATAATGTTTTATAGTGAGCTATTTAAGACTTGCAAGGATACCTAGCTTTTTAAAATTTTGCAATAACTTGTGGAGCAAACCAAGCTGGCCAAGCATTTGTTGTTACTTTCTGTTTTTACTGACGTGTTTTGTGGCTTCTTGGTCAAATGTACAGCACTAAAACTCCAGGCATCCATACTGCTTCTATATTTAGCAGCAAAGTCTGGTCCTGGTTGTTAAACAGTTTCCACTTATCACTGTAACCAATCCACAGGATTGGATCTTAAGCATTGTGGTCAAATTTTGTGAATGATTTCTCAAAAGCCAAGCAATCCATTGGGCTTGGTAGAATTCAATATTCAAAATAATTTTGACAGATATCTGTTTGTTTTTAAGCATTTTTTTTAGATTTTGATCTTTTCCCCCAATTTTCATAGTTACAGGAAATTATGGGAGGGTCAGACATTTATTTAATGGTAATAGACGTTGAGATTCAAAAAATTAAACCTTTATAAAAACTGTTATGAACACAAATTGTCAACATAGCATGTTAAAATATACAAAGTAAATATCCTTAAATCAAGAGATCATACCCATTCTCACTATTCATTCATTAGTCCATTTGTAACAAACCTAATCCAAAAGTCTAATCACTGGATTTGACTGAGTTTTCAAGCGACATTTTTCTTTCTTTGCCTAGCTGTAAATATCGATTCTTACTGATGTGGCTTTGTATGTTTGTGGTGAAATCGACATTTAAGGGTAATCTCCAAATGAATGTTCTGAGATGTGGGAAACTTTCTGTGGTATGGGAGAACCTGCTTACTTTTAAATTCCTTTGTTTCCTTAGACAATTTCTAAAATTTCAAAATATTTCATTTGAAAAATATGGTAAATTTTCCTCTGTGATGCAATTAACTTGTACTGTAGATTAAGCATGAGAAGTGTGTTTTATTTTAAATATATTACAAAGGGTTTTACAGCCAGTTTATCTTCAAGAATTGTAAATATTCACATTAACCATTTGTGAAAAGCTTGATTCATGGAATGCATCAGTTTCTAAGAGTATCATTCCAAAACTATGTATTTTCATATGTGTGATGTCAGTCTAAGTTGTTTAGCAACATATCAGAACAATTACAAGAGAAGATTACATATCTGTTTTATAAATGCCATAGAAAGTCTTTCAAAATGTTTTTTGCACTTTAAATAATTGCATTCATGCATTAAAGCCTATTTGGAAAAAGTCTTTTCTCACATCTTCTCTTGCCTTCATGTTCAATTTTAACATCAGCTGATAGCATGATTTATACTAAGGACATGGTTATACATTTTGAATAACCTTCTCTGAGGAAGTACTTTACATGCTATCTTTTCCAGTAAGAGGTTTTCATGTTTGACCTCCTCTTCTTGGTTTGCATTACACATGCTGTACATGACGTGTATTTTTGTATGTGCCAAAGTGGCTTGGGGCTGGTGATAGGATAACACATCTAAAACTACTGTGATGTTTACTTCTAGGAATTACTGCTGAAGTCCTAGTGGTCACCTCTTTTGATGAACTGCACAAAAGAGCTCAAGACGCCAAGGGGAAGATTGTTGTTTACAACCAGCCTTTCATCAGTTATGAAGAAACTGTCAAATACAGATTACTGGGAGCAGTTGAAGCTGGTAAAGTTGGAGCGGTGGCATCCCTTATCAGATCCATTGCTTCCTTTTCTATTAATAGGTA
Source organism: Terrapene triunguis (assembly GCF_002925995.2). Classification (NCBI taxonomy): domain Eukaryota; kingdom Metazoa; phylum Chordata; order Testudines; family Emydidae; genus Terrapene; species Terrapene triunguis. Next base: position 74,926,519 of record NW_020664409.1, read on the forward strand.
GGAACGTATTACTTACTCTGTACGTGACAATTTGGGGAATCTGACAGGGTACCACTTATGAATTCTGATTGAGATTATTAACTCTGTAAACGTCAGTTTCAGGGTGCAAACTCTATTTGGATTGTAAGGCTCGTCTTTGCCTTCTCAGCTGTCTTTGTTTTTCCATATTAAGCTAAAACCCACAGTGGGTAACAAGAGAAATTCTTGCACAGGGCTAACAACAGAGGGTTGTTAAACTGTGATTGTCCATTCAAATGGCGCACCCTTGGACAAAGAGATGGCTACTGCCTAGGGCAAGCCAATTTTTCAAGTCTGAACTATGGGGTGGGGGGGGCACAGAACAAGGGATCACCTGCTCCCCTAATAAGCCCGATAGTTATGTTACTGCCAAAGGGAACAGAAGGTTATAAAAGAAAGGGTCTCTCACCTGCCATTTTAGAGGAAGCATGGGCATGGATTGCAGGGGTTGGGGGTGGGGGCGGGGAGGCTCCATGATTCAGAGGAGAAGCCCTGAACTACAGGAGGGGTGATTCTGGACTCCTGAGAAGACTCTACCCTAAACCTAAAGAACTCTTCAGCATGGCGAGAAAGCTGAGGCAGGGAAATGTGTACAGGTGTGTTTATTATTTTGTATAGATCTGTATATTTCTTGTGTTATTTAAGTAAAGGGTAATTTGCCTTAGAATCCTATGCAAAGTCTGTCTGTGTGTCTGTCTGCATAGGCTGTTGTGTATCCCAGAAGAGTTAAACTATGAACCTGGAGCACCCACAGGGCTGCAGTTGAGAGATGGTGTGCTTAAGCCACTGGGGAGTCTGGGGAGCCAGCATTACTCAGAGGGTGTAGGCAGCAGGGCCGGCTCTGGCTTTTTCGCCGCCCCAGGCGAAAAAGCCTCCGGCCGCCCCCCCCTTCCCCCCCCGCGGGGGAAGGGGGGGGGGGCAGGGCGCCGGGGGCAGGGCGGCGAGCCCCGGCTGGGGCTCGGCTCTCCCCCCCGGCGGCCAGAGTGCAGGGCGGCGAGCCCCGGCAGGGGCTTGCCGCTCTCCCCCCGGTGGCCGGGGGGAGGGCGGCCAGAGCGCGGGGGGAGGGCAGCGAGCCCTGCTGTGGCCCAGCTCTCCCCGGCGGCCGCAGCGCCGCGCCGCCGCCCCCCTCCAGGTGCCGCCCCAAGCACCAGCTTGGGTGCCTGGTGCCTGGAGCCGGCCCTGGTAGGCAGTGGACCACAAGGCCTCAGCTCTTAGAAAGGGGTGCTAGACAGAAAGGGTGGCCATATTTCCCAAACGTTGAGGCTGGCGTCGCTGCTCGCTTGAGCCCTGCCTGCCTCCTCCCCCCGCGTGGGGCTGGCATTCTTCCCATACCCCACTTTTTTTTTTTTTGGCAAAAGTGGGCATTTGTCCCTTTGCTCTTGGCAACTTTGGGATGCCCGTGTCTGCCCTTAAAAAAGGGATTGTCCCAGCCAAAACAGGACGTATGGTCATCCTAAGACAGAGATCTGCTCTCTGACAGTATGCCTAGAGACCGTGGTAAGAGACAGTGCCTGGACTCTCTTCTTCAGACTCAGGAGGCTTAAAGCACAGGGGGCCCAAACACAGCAGCCTGGTGAGTGTCAAGCCAGCAGAGGGAGGTCTACCGGTGGATGTGGGGGGCATGTGTGAGAGAGAGAGAGAGAGAGAGAGAAAGGGAGGGAGGGAAGGAGGGACACTGACTCACATTTCACCTTTTACTTTACATGGTTTTGTGGGCAGGCACTTTGTTGTAACATGTTAAGTTGTCCAGTTTCAAGTGGGTGTTTGGTTTGGAAACTATTTGTTGCAAACTCTGCCTCCAGTGCTTTTTCATTCTTTCAAAATGTTTTCACCATTGTCACCACGCCAGATCTTGTGTGATTGCTTTTAATAGCTTTTCACATCACTGATGCTACCATAAATATTCCTGTAACAACCAATATAAAATACTTCTCTGGTGGCAATATAAGGCAAATTATCAATGATTTTAAGAATACATAATTCTGTATGTTTAAGGAGAATAAAGGCATGTTGTTTTTATATTCATGGGCAGTCACATAGTCCTAAAATGACATCAGGAGGATGAAGTAAATGTTCACAACTAATGTAATTATTTTGATCTCCTATAAATAGGTTTTATAATCCTCAGTCTGACTAACTTAAAAAAAACAACAACCCATGACTTAAAAATCAATTTTTAATTTAAAAAAAATGTATGTACATGTTGGTAGAACTTTACTTTCTTAAAGTGCTCAAGTGGCTGTTTTGTACTTGTTTCTTTAGTTTCCTAATTGTTAATAGAATTTTAGATTTTACCTGGAGATTTTTTTCTAAAAATGAGAGTTTCACACTTAAAATGCTCATCTGTGCAGAGAAAGACAAGTCTAGGGCTTCATTAACACTTTAACTATGAGAACGGTGAGACAGATTTGAGACCTTGTTAGCATGGAAGCTTCAAAGACTAATGTATTGAGATGTGCCAGATGCTATGGGCACACAGGAAATTCATGGACTATTGTATCAATAAGTGTAATATATCTTTGTGTTCCTGGCTCTCTGAGTGGGTTTCCTATGGAATCACTGGGTGGAGGAAGGGGGTAATTATTGCAAATTCCCAATGCCAGGTATGCAGATACCCAGCCCTTTGAAGCTTTGGTCCCTGGGGAAAGTGGCAGAGATTAGTTTTACCTAGGTCAGAAGGCCTGGGAGAAAAAGGTGTCAAAAACTGTGTATAAAGGGTCAGCCTGACCTGGCTCAGGGCAGACTCACTGTGGAACAAAGAACTGACAGACTTGTGTACAGAACTGCCAGCATCCCATGCGCATGACAGATAATACCTGGTAAGCTTAGCATGAGTCCAGACTGTTCATTGTTTAAGATATGTTTTCTCTGTAATGAGTTTGTTCTGAATAAATGCTCTGCTTTATGAAGGGTGGGCACTGGTAAACACTATATTATCACATGGCTACCGCCATGTGTGTCAGTTCTGGGGCCTTTAGACTTTCTCAGAGGGGGAACTTGTGTTCCTCTTCCTCTAGATAGGAGATTTAGGCTGCAGTTTCCTCCTGCAACCCACTGTGATCCCCATAGAAAGCTGGTGTTTAGTTCAGCGATTGCTGTCCTGCTATCTCCTGATACTGAAGATTCAAAGTGTTGGGCATGTGCATAACCAGCATTGGAATTTGTAGTAAATACATTCCATCAATGCCAGATTCCACAGTAAACCCACCCAGTGATCCAGAACACAAAGATACACACTCCACTTAGCATATTCATAGGCTATTGAATCAATATGTGTCGAGTGTGTGGCACATCTCAATAGAGTAGTCTTGGAAGTTTCCATGCTTACAGCCGTCACAACAAACAACATAAACTGATAAGCCAATAGCCTGTGTTCTATTCGGAACCAATACCATCTTCAAATACGTTCTTTTTCTACAAATCAAGAAAACTGAAATGTTTAACCTGGCTACACTCCTCCTGTGAGGTTTGAAGTCAGTGGGACTTATACTCCCAAGCCACTTAAGTGCTTTTGAAAATCCCACTCTTAGATGCCTAAATACAGACGTAGGAATTTAATTTCAGGCTTCTATTCTTTAAAATGTTCACCTGTGTGTATAAAAAAAAACCTTATTTAAACTTTCAGTACATTAACACACTTACTGAAGCAATTTTGTTTTTGAGTCAAAAAGATTTTAAGAGGCATTTATTTACATGTGCTGTGTCCTTTACTGCTCCTTTGTGATGTATAAAGATGGCAGCATTAGGTTTATTTTCTATATATATATAAAATAAATAAAATGTTTTGAAATGTTGATGCTTTGAAACAGTCACCATAAATTAATAGTAGTACAGGAGGTCAATTTACAATGTCTTCAGCACAAGAGACAACAGGAGGAAAGGAACACCCCACCACTTCTGTGTCACTGTTTATGCACACCACAGTCCTGCCTATCACCCAGGCCTGTAACCTGGGGTCATCTTCCACTCCCATTCTTGTTGCTCCACATTCAGGAAATGTCCATACCTTGCCAGTTCTTCCTACAAAATCTTTCTGTGATCAATTGTTTTCTCTGTCTACGCAATTAAAATTCAGATCCACACCCTCCTTTTGAGTCAGGATCTCTGTAACCTCTTCCTTGTCACTCAATAGCCGCCACCCCTTTCCCGTTCATACAAAATGCACCCACTAAAATAATTTTAGCTCACCAGTCTGACTGCATCACCCTTCTCTCCTACATTGAAGTCAAGTGTCTTGTAATTACCTGTAAGGCCCTACAATACTCTTCATCCCTCTTATATTCTCTCTTGCTGAGTGCTCCCATTCTCTCATTTCCATCCCTGTTAATACTGTAAAACAATAAATATTTTTTTAAAAGAAGTTTAAATAACCTAGTGAGAGAAGGTCCTGTGTGGTAGACATACCTATGCTAGACATCAGGTCAAATTCTGCTCGCAGTTACACCGGTATAAATCAGGCATATTTCCGTTTCCTTTATCGTTCAACAGCTTGATCATCAGCTTTTCTTTGTCTCTTAGAAAAATCACTGTGTGTTTTGTTTTTTTATAATGTGATAAATGACTAGTATTTTGACTGCAGTGTTGTAGCAATGTGGGTCTCAGGATATTGGTGAGAGAAGATGTGTGAGGTAATATCTTTTATTGGCCCAACTTCTGACGGTGAAAGCTCGAAAGCTTGTCTCTTTCATCAACAGAAGTTGGTCCAATAAAAGATATATTACCTCACCCACCTTGTCTCTCTAGTACAGAGGTGGGCAAACTAAGGCCCGCAGGCCACATTCGGCCCGTGGGACTGTCCTGCCCGACCCTTGAGCTCCCAGCCAGGGAGGCTAGCCCCCAGCCCCTCCCCTGCTGTCCCCCCTCCCCCGCAGGCATGCCGCTGCGCGGACAGTGTTCTGGGCAGTGGAGCTGTGTGCTCCTGCAGGGCAGCGTGGCAGTGTGTCTGGCTCTGGCTGGGTGGCGCGGCGGCCAGACATGCTGCTCTGAGCGGCATAGTAAGGGGGCCGGGGGGTTGGATAAGGGGCAGGGGGTCTCAGGGGATGGGGAGTAGGGGGCGGTTGGATGGGGCGGAGGTTCTGGGGGGGGCAGTCAGGGGACGGGGAACGGGAGGGGGGTGTTGGATAAGCGTGGGAGTCCCGGGGGGCCTATCAGGGGGCGGGGGTGTGGATAGGGGTCAGGCAGTCAGGGGACAGGGAGCAGGGGTGGTTGGATAGGGGGTGGGGTCCTGGGGGGAAGTTAGGTGCGGGGGTCCCAGGAGGGGGCGGTTAGGGGACAAGGAGCGGGGGGTTGGATGAGTTGGGGGTTCTGAAATATTATGAAATACTTTGTTTCAAAAGAAAAAAAGTGCTGTGATAGATTTTACCAGAGATTATACAGATGTGAGAGAATAATTAAATTAACATGAAATGCACTTAAATTGCTGTGACAATAGGAAGGTTCCAGTGACTGCTATGTAAGCAGCTGTGATGACCATCAAAGGTGACCTATACTAGAACTGAAAATTCAGATCTCTTCCATACCTACCTTTGCCAAATTGTATTCCATGTGAAAACAACTATGTATCCTCTGGAGAACTTTTTCAGGTTGATGGAGCAGGCAAAAATATATTGATTTAGCAGATCCTCACCACTTTTTGGAATCACGTCCAGTGCCTATTATATGTTCTCATTAGGTTTGTGAGGAATGTGATTTGAATTTGTCAAACATTTATCCATAAAATATGATTTTTTTAAAATAACCACATTATCAGTAATATATGTGGAATGGCAAGCACTGAGCAGCAGGGCACAGTAGAGCTAATATGGACCATTGTATGGTAACCTTACATAGCAATTGGGTTATCTGAATGTACAGTGTCCAGTCATGGTATTTGGTCAGAGGCTTCCATGTTTGAATTTGTTTAGGCTATGAAAGAGAGAGAGAGCGGAGATGTGTCACAGTTTCAGAGTAACTGCAACTGTATCCCCCTCTGTGGTCCACTCCAGGAATACCCAGTCAGGTCGCAGATCTGCAGTGGTCATCTGTCTGTGGGCAAGGACCTTTGTACCACTTCCTTCTGACTGTTTTAAGGCTGCACAGCCCCCTGACCTCCACTGTGCTATCTCCAGCAAGCCAGTCTGCCAAAAGCCAGTTATTGTGCATTGCTCTTTCTCTGAGAGCTATGACCACTATATTGCCAGCTGTTACAAGTGACTGCACAGCTCTTCCTAAGCAAGCACATTTATTCTTAAGGTAAAAGCATTACAGAGAAAACAGATAAAGAATAAAAGTTGCTACATGCTGAAAGCTTACCAGAGATCACCCATGAGTCTTATGGGGCTCTAGTAGGCCAAAGTATCAGAGGGGTAGCCGTGTTAGTCTGGATCTGTAAAAGCAGCAAAGAGTCCTGTGGCACCTTATAGACTAACAGACGTATTGGAGCATGAGCTTTCCTGGATGAATACCCACTTCGTGAGATGCATCCGACGAAGTGGGTATTCATCCACGAAAGCTCATGCTCCAATACATCTGTTAGTCTATAAGGTGCCACAGGACTCTTTGCTGCTAGTAGGCCAAAGTCTTTCCAACCCTTCCACAAGGGTTGGGAGCCCCCCTTGAACAGAAGGTCCTATCCGTTTTCTGGATCAGAAAGAAGGTGCCGAACCAGTTTAAACTCAGGCTGTTTGTACAAAAAGCCCTTTCTTTGTCTGTTAGTCTCTGGAAAACCTTGTTTGAACCAATATATGCAAAACCACCCAGAGGGTGGTACCTCTCTTGAGGTGTTTACAGCCTGAGTGATTTGCATTACTAAATATACCACCCATCCCGTTTTTAGTTCCTGGAGAAGCTGTGGCAAACCAGCCCCTGGGAGTTGCATACAATAGCTGATATGTAAACCATTCATAAACGTAATACAATATTTTCCCCCAAAGATACTACAGACGGTTGCAGTATTTGTCACAATACGTGTGGAGCTGTTTACTGTCTGGGAGGCAGATCTTGCTAAAGACGAGCTCAAAACCTAATAATACACCGAAACACAGGCTCAGAGGGCATCACAACAGTCATGATGAAACACTTGCAAGGCAAGCAAATTGAGGCATGCAGAGAAAAGGTGACAGATACATTTTGACTTTAAGCATAACATTTTAAAAAGCTCAATACATCATTGATGAGCTTGCTGCCTGGAAAATGCTTTGCAGAGTAAAATCCACAGATGGTTGGATGACCCACAGTCTGACAGCTGAGCTGAATTCTAAATATGCAGTCCCAGATCTCAGTCCTGCACAGAGAACCACGAAGATGGACCTCTGAACCCATGCAGAACCTCACTGACTCAGTGGGGTTTTGAGAAGGGGTCTGCTTACGTGAAGCTAATTACATAATTGGGGCTTTATTTGAAGTTGGACGCAGGTTTTGCCTACTCAGATTGTAGTTATTAAATCCTTTCCATGAGGTTTCCTTGAAGAGATACCTGAAACTTATAAAAGTGAGAGGAGTTTCAGTTTGTAACATTGGCTTCTTTTTGGCTGAAGTGTACCCAAAGCATTACAATACACTTATTCCTCTGTCTAGTTCAGTGATTCTCAAACTTTTGTACTGGTGACCTCTTTCACATAGCAAGCCTCTGAGTGTGCCCTCCCCCTTATAAATTATTATTTTTTTTTTATATATTTAACACCATTATAAATGCTGGATGCGAAGCTGGATTTGGGGTGGAGGCTGGCAGCTCACGACCCCCCATGTAATAACCTTGTGACCCCATGAGGGGTTCCGATCCGCAGTTTGAGAACCCCATGTCTAGTTGCTCATTCGATCAATAACTAATTTATCAAAAGAGATCTCATTCTGCACGTTCTATCACACTGATTCAGGAAGTATGCAGACTCTACCGTTTCTGATACTTAAAAAAAAAAAAAAAAAGGCTCAAGAAATGCCAGAAGGCCAATGCTAGCATACATGTTTTCTGCACAAATGCTGCTGACATCATAGTTCCTGAAAGTTTTTTCACAAAGATTGGGCAGTTGTAAATACAGACGTGCAAACATGATTTTTTATTATAGCAACTGTCCATAGCGAAACTGATGAACTCAAGCCAGAAGATGGCTAGACATTCCTCTACTGGAGTCTTTGAGCTCCATGCCCTATACAAGGAGACAAGCTTGGCTATAACTCTGCTAATTCAGGATACTGTCACAAGGTGAAACTCTGTTTAAAATGCCGCCTCGAAAATAAACTGCGTGTGTCCTTCATGATGAGTTAAATACGCTCACTGTCTCTGTCACCATGGAATCTCTGAGACTATGGTGATAACTAAAATAATATTAGAAAATACATTTTAAGCAGAACCTATTGTTAGAACTTAAGTAAATGGCTAACTAATAGAGATAGTAATTTGACTTAATATTTTACTGAAAATTCCTTTTTTTTTTTAAAAACAATAGCAAAACAAATGTTATATCTTCAATGGTATCTTATCTGATTTCTCCAAAGAGTATTGGAAGCTAATTTTTGTTGTTCAATTGAACACCAAAAGAATGGGGGATACAGCTAGGGTTGCCAACTTTCTATTTGCAGAAAAACGTACACTCTTGCCCCACCCCTTTTCTGAGGCCATGCCTCCACTCACTCCATCCCCTCTTCCTCCGTCTTGTGCTCTACCCCACCCTTGCTCACTGGCTCATTTTCACCGGGCTGGGACAGGGAGTTGGGGTGCGAGAGTGAGTGAGGGCTCTGGCTGCGAGCTCTGGGGTGGGGCTGGAGATGAGGGGTTGGGGTGCAGGAGAGGGCTCCAGGCTGGGGCAGGGGGTTGGGGCATGGGAGGGGGCTCCGGGCTGATGCTGGGGGTTGGCGTGTGGGAGGGGATACGGGCTCTGGGCTGGGGGTGTGCGCTTAGGGGTGGGTCAGTTTGGGTGCAGGAGGGGGCTCAGGGTTGGGGCTTGGGAGGGGGTGTAAGCTATGGGTGGTGCTTACCTCAGGTGGCTCCCAGGAAGCAGCAACTTCTCCCTCTGGCTCCTAGGCGCCCTCTCAGCTCCCATTGGCCGCCAGGGTCCCTTTTCGACCGGGCATTTGAATGTGAAAAGGAATGAGGCTGTCCCTTCTTTTCTTTCCTCATTTACCTTCAGTGCTATTTTTTAAAATCTGTTTTCCTATTTTAAGGTAGGTGGTTTGGGCCTAGCCTGTCATTCCTGCCACTTCCTGATGCCTGAATCTGCTCTCCTTGTCTGTGACTGACAAGAGTTAATGTACTAACCAAGATGCATTTTCTGTCTCCATCTCCTCCTCCTGTTTTTTCTCTTACCCACCTCTTGCACCTTTCTTTGTCCATTCTCCTGATGAGCTCTGCTGGACGCATTACCTCTTGTCAATCAGTGTCAGGACCATTGTCCGTTCAAGTTGCGTTGCTTTTCCTTACTGATTAATGGGAAATGCTACATCAGTGAAGGGAGCAGCACATTGGGAGGGCTGGTGGCTACAGGAGAAAAGTTAGTGACATATTTCTCCTCAGTATTGAAAGGGAGGGCCTGCACTTATGCAACTCGTACAATGCCATGCCAATCTCACTAACTTTGTGAGCTGGAACATTTACATCTTGGCCCAGAATATTAAAATATATATACATATTAATGGCTAATAAATGGAATTATAGCAGACTTTCAAAATCATCCTGAAAATCTGCTAGCCCGTGTACAAAATCCACTTCCCTGCTTTCCCCGTGATGATATGAATAGTGGCAATATTTTAGTGGTCCCAGATGAATAGAGGAGTAGCAATTCACGAAGCAGAATTGTGTCTTTCACATTGTAAGCTCATTGAGCTAGTAGCTGTCATTTATTATATGTTTGTACAGTGCCTACAACACTGTGGCTTTTAAGTGATAATGCAATATTAACATAGAATAATAATCATGGGTTTAAAATCAGTACTCTGTAGTAGAGCAACCCTTTAAGATAACTAAGGCTCCTTATTAAAGAGTAGCAAGATAAAGAGAGACTCAGTAAAATCCCAATGTGGAGTTAAATCAACTTTTTCTTTTTCCAGTTTTTCTTCCTCTGCAGCTCCTCAGCTCTTCCTTGGTCCATTTAGGGCAAGTAGGTGCTAGATTGCTGTTGTCAGAGCAGGGCTTATAGTCCCTGAAGGGTTCCACTGAGCAGGGATCACAAGGGCAGGTAGGCTTTTGCAGGGTGGGGGAGAAGGGTTTGTCACTGCTCTACTTTCAGCAGTGGATCCATGTGGGTTTTTGGGGAGACAGTTAATGGGTGGGTAGGAAACGGTGGTTACTGTTTGCCACTGCCAGGTTCCCCTGCCCCTCCTGGATGAGCTTGCAGTTGGTTATTTGGTGTGTACTACCACACTGCATGGTAGTTCTGTCTCTAAAGTTGGGATCTAAACATGTCCCCACACTGATGCATCAGGGCCAAATCATGATCTCATAGAAATGAAAGGGGATTTTGTAACTTGGTTTTGATGGGCCTTAGACCTGACCTTAGCAGAAAGTTGCTGCAGTGTGTAGGAAACTTTGTTTACAAAAATGTTGAGTCTCTCCCCTCTTTTCAACAATCAACTCCCTGTAGCAACTTTCGTGACCAAATTGTCAACACTTCAGAAGACTTTCAAAGGTGGATACCCTGGGCCAACAGTAACAAAAAAATTGGAAAAAAATAAACATTTTATTGTAAACAAATATTGACTTAAATCAATAAATGGTATTCGGCTTTTTGGAGAGACCAAATGTTGACTTGTTTTGCCCTTTGAGTAGCTCGACTGTGCAATGATTAATAGGCTAATGTAAAGTTCAGAAATTATAAACATGTACAGCACAGTGAGTGTACAGGAAACCTAATTCAGGATTTATCAGCTGTCTGTGGGTATTTTGTGGCAAAAACACTCCTTCTTAAAAAATAGGGTTAGGAAAGAATTTGTAACTTATAGTAATCTACAAATCTTGAGGAAAATATAAGTTTTAAAATATTATCTAGATAAACAACATCTCTCAGCAGTTGCAATGTTTCAGTGATATTTATGCTAGTTGATAAAAATAAGATCAAGCACAAAGTTGAAAGGAAAATCCTTGTTTTCTGCAGGAAGAAAAGATTTACACCATATGGTATCATAACTTTATCTAATGATCCCTTTGTGAGCAGTTAGTGGGGGACAAAGCTGAGTGCTTTTCAGGCATTCAAAAATGGAAAGGTCTATGTAACAGCTAAATGCTAAGAACCAAATGAATCTTCTAAAAGTGTTCATTATAGCTTGAAAGCAATGCAAAGTCTTGTGCTGCAGCAGTTAAGTAAGCAAGCTGGTAACATGGTGTCCCTAGCCTCTGTTTGCCAGAAGCTGGGAATGGGCGACGGGATAGATCACTTGATGATTACCTGTTCTGTTCATTCCCTCTGGGGCACCTGGCATTGGCCACTGTCGGCAGACAGGATACTGGGCTAGATGGACCTTTGGTCTGACTCAGTATGGCCGTTCTTATGTTCTTAACATGCTTAGCAGGGCCACACTGGAAAATACAGAGCAAATACTGTATTTTCATCAGCCCACAACTTGTTGATATGGACACTTTCCCCCAGCCAGGTTCCGCTAAGTCTTATTCTGTCCAAATTTGGCACCCTGTTGCTATTCCCAAGCAAAAACTATTTTCATTAGCTGGCCATCCTCCTCCCAACACGAGAAGTAGCCTAGGCAGTACCTTGGATGCAGAGGTAGGAACTCTGTATCCCCAAAGTAGAGTGTGTGTGTGTGTGTGTGTAAATGTGTAAATGGTGCTGGTAGACTTTAGGTTTATGGTAAAGATTTTTATGGGTCATTCAATTGTGTATCAAACATTCCGTTTTTGGCATTTAATGTTATTAGATGAAAGCAAGTTAACTTTATTTTATCTCTGTTGCTTTCTCTCTTCTTTTTCTGCTTTCTGTCCCTTCTCTCCATTCTAGTTTCTGTTGTGTTTTTTTCTGTTATAGGTGGTACGATGTAAAAGTTAAAGCCCTTGGTCTAATTATTCCTTCCCTCTCCCTTTATTCTCTTGCTTTCCCTGTAATGTTCTCTTCCTCCTTCCTGAATTGTTTTCATTCTCTTCCTCCCTCTCTTTCCATATCCCCAACCTCTCTCCCAATTCCCATTTTTTCGGTGCACATACTTGTGCCCTGCCCCTGCTGTCATGTACAAACACTGGTGTTATTCACCAGCCCCCTTTTGTATACACCCTTGATGCCTCTCACTCTCCAGCACTTTGACTGATTCCAGGCCAGTGGGGGAGCATGTGTTGGTGGGAGGATTTTCCTCCTTTCCCTAAAATTCTAGGTCTGAGGCAGAGTAAATAAGTAGAAGCTCTGACCCTGGGCTCCATTTCCTGTATCTTCTGAGAGTCAAACAGACAGCATGTATCAAAGCTCCCACTCTGAAGCAGAAGACTGGCCCTGTAACCCAGCAAGTGGCCTGGATCACCAGGCAATAGGTCCAGTGGCCTAGACAGTGACTGTTACTAAATATCTGAAACTTAACTTACTCTTAATTATAAACGTTCTCATGAAACCTTCAACTTGTCTCTTCATTTTTACTTGCAACTCTCAGTTTAGTTTTCTGTAATAAATAACATCATGGTAAATAAACAGTAATACAGTACACACAGAACATGAACTGGGTTTGTCATCACTTTTTCTTCAGTAACACCATCTGTTGTAGTATAGCACTTATCATGCAAACTGATGTTCAACGGAACAAATTACAGTTTTCCCCAGACATTTGACTTTAACTAAGATTGTACTGTGTATCTTACACCTGTCTAGGAAGAGTGAAAGACTTTTAGACACGTGAAAGTAAATGGTATTACTAATTTATCCTTTAGCTAGATGTTTGTCTCACTTAACATCAGGGAGAGAGAGCAGATGTAAGTCCTTTTTTAGCTGCACAACAAGAGAGTTAACATTATCTTATTCACTCAGAGTGAATACTAGGCACATGTGCCCTCACACATAAAAGCTCAAACACAGAGTAAAGAACCTTGGAAGTAAGTAGTTAAAGATTAACTTGAACAACAGGCCAGGACTGATGAAATGTGAAAGGACACTCAATTTGAAAATTTGGAATGTAATCCATTTCAACCAGTGGCTAAAAAATATGGTTCCAAACAATACACCAACCCTTAAATTTTTGCCAGTTTTTGTGGTAGTACAACCACTTTTTTGTTTGTTTTATTTGGTTTCTGTTTTATTGGTGTCTTGCATGCTGCCTTATGGCAAACAGGAATCTGACTACAGTGAAGTATTGTGCTATACAGTGCACATAGAAAACAAACTTTAAATTATTTTTTTAAATCTGTGGTCTTTTAAGGATAGTAACTATCTTGTTAAAATAGTAAGTAAACAATTTGCAGACTTGAGTGATATTTTGTTTTTGTAAGGTGTCTGTCTCTTTAATTAATAAATTATTATTTCAACTAACTAGAATTACTAGATTTTTGTTTTTGTTTTTTAGAACTACCTTCCACAGGCTGTATTCAGCGCATAAGGGTGGTCTGTTGGGCTATTGAAACCCGACAATGTTATGGACACCAGCTGGACAGCCTACCAAATGACATTAGCAGGTCTGGCTGGTGTGTGAGGCTGTGGGATGAACTAAAGTTATCAGATCTGTGTATGTGTGTGGACTTAATGTAAATGAGTTGCCCATCCCCTGGGCACTCCTGACTCTTGGTTCAACTTCTCTTCCTATGTTGGGGCCATGCAAAGGCGGGGGTTACTCCTGTTTTGTTAAACTGATTTTGTATGTATGTTAATTTCCTGCAATCTTATTCTCTCTTCCTTTTCACAATTCTTCTTTGCTTTTGCCCTAGGCTCCCAAATCTGGAGAAATTGGATATATTCTAATCCATCTGTGAACTTGTTTCACTGTTTCTTGGTTAATTAAATAATCTTGTGTTTCATTCTCTTGGGGTTTGAGAAGAATTGTATGGCTTGTAGTGGAAAAAGCCCAGATTAATTGTATAGACAATCCAAATCATAGTTCTACTTTTCAGGTTTCCAAAACACAAATCTTTATGCCAGTTAACTATCTATTTTAAAATAAAAATCATTTCTACATAATACTGCAATGGGTGTTTTAAGTGAAAACAACTGCGAGCCTTTTAAGAAACCTACATGTGCAACATAGTACTTTATTCATGTTGTGGTGTTTTGTCTTCTACAGCAGTCAGATAGAGGCTCAATTTCACAGGTCCATTTCTTAGCAGGTGAAGAGATTTCAGTGAAGCTTGACAGCTAAAATGTAGATTTGAATTCCAATAGAAGGCAGGCAGCCAAAATTTAAGGAGAGAGAAACTTAAATGGATCATTGTTGCATGTGAGCAAGTGAATTTACTTACTTTTATAGTATTGCTGTAGTGTGCATAAAACCAAACATGTTTATTGAAATCCTGTAGATAGAAATGACTTATCTAAGTAGGGATTCTTTAAAAAAAAAATCAAATACAAGCATTTAAATGGCACTTTAACAAACCTATTGTATCAGGAAAAATTGTTGAGAGTATTTAATACTTTCCAAAATAAAATACAAGTTAAAGGATATTTGTGGCATTAAACATTTCTTTGGATATTCTTCTTCTTTCATTCAGTGTAATGCTTCTAACCCATCCACCTTAGTTCTTCCCTTCACCTTACTTTGTCATTGCAGTGCTGGGGATTTTAATACATGCAGTTGTTGCTATTGCTGACACTAAACAGAGTTCTAGAAATCCAGTTACATCTGGCAACTCTGAAAATTTAAATAAAACTTGCGTATATTATGTGATGCTCTCATGTTTTAATTTTTATTTACGTATAGGAACTGCTATGTTGCTCATTGCCACAGTATGTGTGCCTTTTAGTGACTAGTGCCATCACCTTTGTCACACCAACAGGGCCGGCACCAGGCACCCAAGCTGGTGCTTGGGGCGGCACCTGGAGGGGGGCGGCGCGGCGCTCCGGCCGCCGGGGAGAGCGGGGCCACAGCAGGGCTCGCCGCCCTCCCCCC